>NC_088933.1:28857500-29047500 GCF_038396675.1 Hydra vulgaris | reverse complement strand
TATATATATGTATATATATATATAAATCCCAAGGATGACCAAGGGTCTAATAAAATCGCCTAAAAAAAAACAAAAACTATATGTTAAATATTTAAGGCATAAAACATATAAAAATGAAATAAACTACAAAAAATATAAAAACTTATTTGAAAAAACAAAAAAACATTCTAAAAAAATTTATTATGCAAAGTTGCTAGAAAAAACCAACGGCGACACTAAAAAAACGTGGAATATAATTAAACAAGTAATTGGTAAAAATAAATGTGTAACAAATAATCTCCCCCAAAAGCTTTTAATTGACGGGGAAATGACTTACGATAAAAAAAAAAAAATAGCTGAAAAACTTAACTCATTTTTTCTTGAAGTAGGGCCAAACTTGGTGAGTAAAATTCCACCAAGTACCATAGAGTTTGAATCTTATATCAAACCGTGTAATACTATTATGGAAGAATCTAATTTAAATCTAAGCAAGTTAAGAAATGCTTTTAATAGTCTTAAAAGTAATAAAAGTGCCAACATTGACAAAATTAGTGTAAATGTTGTTAAATCAGTTTACGATATCATTGAACCGTCATTATTTCATATTTTTAACCTTTCATTAAAACTAGGTGTTGTGCCAAAAAAACTTAAAGTTGCCGTAATCACACCAATTTTTAAATCTGGTGACGAAACTAATATTTCCAACTACAGACCAATTTCCGTCTTACCTTGCTTCTCAAAATTATTGGAAAGAATTATGTATAACAGACTTTATAACTATTTGATGTCAAACAGTTTGCTGTACAGTAAACAATTTGGGTTTAAAAAAGATAATTCAACTAACCAAGCGGTAATTGAACTGATTAATCATGTAACAAATGCATTCAATAATGACTATTTTACCTTAGGAGTTTTTATTGATCTGTCAAAAGCCTTTGACACTGTTAACCATAAGATACTTATAAAAAAACTGGAACTCTATGGAGTAAGAAATAAAAACTTACTTTGGTTTGAAGATTATCTAGCAAACAGGTCACAATGTATTATTTATAAAAAAACTGAAAAAGAAAAACACATAACTTGTGGTGTGCCCCAAGGTTCAATCTTAGGACCATTATTATTTTTGTTGTATACAAATGATTTGTACTTAGCATCAAATATTTTAAATGTTATATTGTTTGCAGACGACTGCAATCTTTTTTATTCCGACAAAAACATAAAAGTTCTCTTTAATATATTTAATGAAGAACTATTAAAAATAAACGAGTGGTTTTCAAGTAATAGGCTTTCGTTAAATGTAGAAAAAAACTAAATTTATCTTATTCTCCAAACCTAGTAAAGGTGATGATGTTTCTCTAAAATTACCTAATCTTATTATCAATAAAACAATTATTAAAAGGGAACCAATCGTTAATTTTTTAGGAGTAATACTAGATGAAAATTTGTCATGGAAACCACATATAAAATACATAGAAAATAAAATCTCAATAAATATTTCCATATTATATAAAACTAAACCATATCTTAACACTGCTTCCTTAAAAAAAATATACTTTTCATTTATTCATAGTTTTATCTCGTACTGTAATATTGTATGGGGTAGTACTAATTATAGTAAATTAAAAAAACTTTATAGTAAGCAAAAACACGCATGCAGGATTGTATTTGGTGCACACAGAACTTTTCATTGCGAACCTCTTTTAAGGAAGCTTGGTGCCCTAAGTATCTATAAACTTAATATACACCAGGTTCTACAATTCATGTTTAAAATAAAACGTGGGCTTTCCCCTATTGTGTTTCAGTATTACTTTAGTGAAATCTCACACAAGTATCCTACTAAATTTTCAATTAACAACTTCATTGTACCAAAAACTAATTTAAAACTAGGTTCTTACCAAATTCAATATCGTGGACCGTTTCTGTGGAAACATTTTTAAAATTTATTACAAAAAAAAATAATATTCAAAACATCTCTTTGGAACAATTCAGGAAAAAATCTAAGAGTCTCTTATTGCAAAATGACCTTGATTTAAAATATCTCTTTTGAAATAAATAATATAAATTATCTAAAAAATAGTTATTGACACTACTTCTCTTTTGTTGCTGTTTTATTTATATTTAACTTTTGTTAATTTTTGATATATTGCATTATATTTCAACACTTATATTTATATTGTAACTAACGTGTAAAATGCTTATTATGTACTTTGCTACTTTTCTTTTTTTATATATAAGCTGACGATTTTTTTTCAATGTAAATGGGGCTCGATGATAAGACAGTTTATGTCTTCTGCTTGCTCCAGCTCTCTTATTTATTAACACGATTTATTTCATTGTAAATTTTAATATACGGCAAATATATATTTAAAAAAAAAATATATATATATATATATATGTATATATTATATATGCATATATATATATATATATATATATGCATATATATATATATATATATTTATATATATATATATATATATATATATATATATATATATATATATATATATATATATATATATATACATACCATATACACATTACATAATTTATGTTTATACATATATATATATAAATATATATATATATATATATATATATATATATATATATATATATATATATATATATATATATATATATATATATATGTATATATAAATTATGTTAGTGTATTCTAGATTCTTCCTGATGAACCTACTGATGGTGAAACACAGTGTTGAAGAAAGCAAAAATTTATAAGTTCTATAAGGCAATAAAGATTTTTCACTGTGAGTAATCTTGAAAAACGTTGTTTAATTTGCACGCTGATTTTATTCAATGCATAATAAAAAACATCAATTGCAAACAGTTTCTCTCTGTTCTGAAATCGATCATCTGAAGCCAGTTCATCAAAATGCCGCTTTCTTATTGGTTGCCGTTTTGATTGAAAATTTGTTTCGATGCCCACTTTCGTGGCAGTTATTCTGCTTCTAGTTTGATTTGTTCATATGAGTTCCTAATGTAAATTAGCTTTTCACGAACGTGTTTTAAAACTTCAGTAGCTTCATCTAAGTCAATATCTCGTTTTTGTACAGTTTTTGACGCATAATTAACCTTGCACATTACCTTAAATAAAAATTATTTGAAAAACAAGAAAACTTGTTCTTTTTCTTCTTATTTGTTTGATTTAAAGATTATTTTAGTCAAAGCCTTTAAAATATCTATAAACCAAACGTTCACAGTTGTTAATGATTATCAACTAGACCATCGAGTTAGGTTTAGTTTTTCAATGTAACTTCAGAATCCCCTGTAAATGTAGAGAGAAAGTCCCATCTTTTTAGGCTATTTTCAAAAAATAAATAATTATTTTGAAGAAAATGATGAGATATCATGCAAACTATTTACGCAGTCATTATTACCCAGTAAACACGCTGTAGTTGGTCCAACGGAATGCCAACTTTAGTTGGCATTCCGTGCCAACCATTAACCGACTGTATACCGCGTGTTTTTGAATCGTAAAAGTTTCCCGTAAGTTTTATAATTATATTTTATGTAAATGTCTAGTCGCGTTAGTATAATATAAAGCAATTTATAAATTTTTTACTTTCAAACGCTTTTTTACCTTTTAATTAAACTTTTAAACTCAAACTTTCCTTCACCTTTTAATATAACCGTTTTGCTGATAAGTACAAATATTTTACTTTTATTCATTAGTTACACATTCAGAAATATTGACATTTGTTTGAGTTTTTAATTTAACTTTATGATGATTTTATTATGTATTAGACATTTTAGCTCTATTTTAACTATTAATAAGAAATAAAATAAAACTAAAATGTATATGTGCGTATGGTAAAGTAGTATGTTTACGTGTGCATTTTTGTATATATATATATATATATATATATATATATATATATATATATATATATATATATATATATATATATATATATATATATATATATATATATATATATATATATATATATAAGTATATATATATATTTATATATAATATATGTATATAATTGTATATATATATATATAATATATATATATATATATATATATAAGTTTTGAATAAATTTTAAATAAAATAATTATAATATACATTTTTTTAAATTGCTTAGTTTCATTTGCTTTAAATAAAGACTTTTATTAATGATCAATAAATACTTTCTCAATACTTTTTAAATGTGACAACGCCGGTTTTTCCACTGAGATCTTCATATATATATATATATATATATATATATATATATATATATATATATATATATATATATATATATATATATATATATATATACATATATACATATATATATATATATATATATATATATATATATATATATATATATATATATATATATATATATATATATATATATATATATATATATATATATTAGGGTGCATAGAAAAACAGAATTTTTTTAAAATTGCCTTGTAATAACTCTAAATATATGTTATATAATAAAATATCACTGAATTAACAAAAAATTTCGAAATTAAAATATTATGAAAAATTATTATTTTGAATTTCATTGCATAATAACTATGGTTTATCAACTAAAAATAAAAAAAGTGCATTTTTACAGGTTTTTCGATAATTTTTTTTTTTTTAAAAGTTTTTTTATAAAACAATTATTATTTTCAAACTTTTTATAAAATTTCACTTCTTTTGAGTACCAGGTTGATCTACTTTTGAAGAATTTTTTTTTCCCATAATATTAGGGGCCCTAAAATGTTCAAGGGACTAGAGGCAACTCTAAAAATATTTTAATTTCAAAATATTTTTTTAATTTAGTGATGTTTTATTATATAGCATATATTTAGAGCTATTACAAGGCAATTTTAAAAAAATTCTGTTTTTCAATGCACCCTAATATATATATATATATATATATATATATATATATATATATATATATATATATATATATATATATATATATATATATATATATAGAGAGAGAGAGAGAGAGAGAGAGAGAGAGGTTATTATATTCTAATATATAAATATATATATATATATATATATATATATATATATATAGAGAGAGAGAGAGGTTATTATATTCTAATATATAAATATATATATATATATATATATATAATATATATATATATATATATATATATATATATATATATATATATATATATATATATATATATGTTATAATATAATAATTTATATGCATGCATTTTGTGTTTGAGAATGACTGAATCTATAAATGTAGGTATAGCTTATATGGTACTATTTTTAGCACTTTCCTAAACAACTACTTCTATGCCTTTATTGCTATTGACAATAATCTATCAATGCATTGATTTTCGATTCATATATAATGTCTTTTTCTTTGTGTTTACTTATTCGTTGCATTTTTTCATTTCATATTTATCATTTGAGGGATTTATGCGGTATAGAAGAACAAAGTATTGTAAATTTGTATGAGTTTTTCAAAAACATCTACTAATAATTAGTCCAGATGACTTCTAAACTTCAATGTTGCATATGTCATTTTTAAGTAGTTTCTAGGCTTTTCTAAATGTGTTTCTTATTCACACGGTTTTACGAGCAAGGTCTTCAAGCAAATTTGAGCTGAAAATTTTTCAAGAAAAGTCTTTAAGGAGAATTAATGTTGTTCTTTGTTTAATTTAATTTGTTTAAATATAGTAGTTTTAATAAATAAATGTTTGTTTGTTCTTGGTTTTTTACTTATTTATTTTCATATTCTTAAGAACTAGGCAATTTAGCTAAGCAAGATTGTTTTATTTTTTAGTGCAATTGAAAAGAGCTGAAAGCTATTCTTTAGCGCATATATATTTTATGTATTTAACATGGAAAACTGACTGTAATTTGTTGACACAAAAGTGATCAACAAATTACAGTCAGTAATTTGTTGATCACTTAAATAATTTTGTGCATTGTAGTCTAGATTCTTTGTTAAATTAAAAATAATTGATGTAAATAAATGTTGTTTAATATTTTTAATAAACAACTTATGTATATAAACATAAAAAGATATGGATTTCAATAAATCTTAAGTTTAAATGCAGTCTTAGATTAGAAAAGATCACAATTTGTACGATTCTTTTACATTTTTTTATTATTCAGCTTTAACAATAGTAATGTTACTGGCAGAGCCGGATTTACAGTTTTAGGGGCCCTAGGCCAAAAAAAAGCCTGCGGCCCCATATTTAGAAGTAATATGTTAGTTTAAAAAAATATCATCTTATTTTAACGTAATTAAAAGTTTTATTTCAATTTTTAAAATATATTTTTTTAAATCTACATAATCTTTTTTCTGTATTTTTCATTAACGAAATTTTTAATCAATGAGTCTATAATAATTGACTTCATTTTGTCTGCGTTGCTTGATAATAATGCAAAATTGTTTAACATTGTGACATAGTTGATTGCAAATCATTTTTTGTTAATTTTAATTTTGAAAATGACCTTTCTCCAGAGCAGTTGGATACCATAAAACATTTGAAAATCCTAAGAATGATTTCAATATTTAGAAATGTAGCCTCTATTTGTTTTTCCATTCTAAGTTTGTACAAAAATAAATAGGACAATTAAGGAACTTGAGTATTAAAATGTTCTTTCAAATACAGATGTAGATGTTCAACTTCTGCATATAAATTATCATCAATATCTTCCGTGTAGTCTTCCACCAGACGATTAACGCATGACGATTAACGCATCTTCAGCTTATCTTTGTTGAATCTCGTGTCTATTAGAAATACAAATTTGTCATTCAGTTCCTGATAGCATTGAGCTCTTTCTATTAAATTTGTAGTAAGAATATTGATAGTTTTAAAATTTTTTTTTATCTAAAACTCTTCACGTGGACTTAATTCTTCTGATCAGTTTTCACCTAGTAGCGCTTTCTTATTACGGTGTCTCTTTTGTTAATAATCTATGTCTGCTAACAGTAATTTTGCATCTTGTTCTATTAAATCATATGTTTTAGTTAATCCAAAAAGATAATCTCCTAGAGATGAATAAAGTTCAGCTCATGTATCTAGAGTAATAGTTGCACTTTGCAATGATTTGGAGACAGCATTCATTTGTTGCAAAATTTGATCCCATATTATTGTTTGTAAAGCAAATTCAAAAGTTTCCATTTTCGATGATAAATTTCCAGCCGCAGCTCTTGTTTTATGTTTCAACACTTTCACACTCATTGATTTTGATCAATCCTTCCATTAATTTATTGTAGTTCTGGTGAATGGTTTTGACCGAGTCAGCATCAACGCTCCACCGAGTATTCGATAGTGATTTCAATGAACTACTTGCAACCTGTTCCAAAACACGCCACAACTTTGTAGAAGCAGAGAAAAAACTGTACAGTTCTTGAACAAAATCGAAAAAATTTATTCCTTCGATGCAGCAATCTACAGCAGCCTCTCCTACCAAGTTAAGAGAATGACCTGAACATGGTAAGAATTTTGCCAGGTTATTGAACTCCAAAACTCTAGTTTTCATTCCTTTATATTTTCCAGTCATATTGCTTGAGTTATCATAAGACTGGCTTCTGTAGTTGCTGATTTCCAAGCTCAATTTTACATTTAAAAAGTCCACGGTTGCATTTGCTATATTTTCCCTGGTGTGATTATCGATGTGAATGAAGTTGACAAATCTTTCAATAGGCTCATTATAAATTTGATTGATGTAACTCAAGATCACACATAGTTGATCTTTGTGGTTCACATCAGGTGTTGAATCTACTGGTAATCCATAATACTTAGATTTTAAAACATCGTCGCTGATTGATTGCAAGACTTTTCTTGCCATCAATACAGTTAGTTCATTACATGTATTTTTTGAGAGGTAGTTTGTTTTTCCAGAACCACTGTCACCATAATTTTTTATGTGTTTGGCCAATGAAGGATCAAACTGAGCAATCAACTCAAGCAGACCAATAAAATTCCTGTTGCTCTCAGACCCAAATTTTTCATTTGAACCTCTAAAAGCTAAGTTTCTTTCGATCAATGTGCAAATTACAGCTATAACTCTTCTTACAACCTCTCTCCAGTAGTTTTTTTTCTTTGCGAATTTCGTTAAGAAGTTGATCATTTAAAAAAACCTTGTTATTTTTTCTTTGAAAGTATGCGAATGAAGCTTTTCTGTGGTTTGATGAGTGTTCATGCCCCTGAATTGATGCCCCTGAATTTTTCCAATCTTTATATCCTGTTGAAGCTAAAGCAAATTTTGAGGGTTCAAAAAGCTTGCAGACAAAACAGAATACACAACCTAATGCTGGGGAATATATGAGCCATTCTCTATTAAACGTTTCACCATTTACTTTTTTCCTCATTAACAAGTTTTTTGAGCAGTATCGATCGCGATCTTGATACATCAATTTAGAGCATTTAAAGTCATAATCTGCATTTTGACATTTTAACGGACTTTCCCAAAGTCCTGGATCTTTTCCTATTCAATGGCAAATCGATAGGGAAACATACTCTCTCTTCTTATTGAGTTCCGATTGCTTGTTTAAAGTTTGAGTTTCATTAATTGAGTCCTCTATAAAATCCAATATTTTACCTCTTTACTTATGCCACAGTTTGCAAGATTAGCTGAAGTTGGTGAATTACCATGACATTCTGCTTTTAATAAAAAACTGTCAAGTTTTCGATGTTTCTTTATGTTTTTTTCTATTTTTTTTTTTTTTTTTTTTTTTTGCAGCTCCACTTTTATAGCTTCTTCCCATATCTGTTAAATGGTTCTGAAAATGAACACATTTAATTAATTTAATTGCTATTGTTTACGAGCACTGATTTTACTAATAGATAACACTCCACTATTTTTTATTATTAAAATTAAGTAAAATAGCCTACATAAATAAGCGAAAGTTTGTTAAAAATAAACAGGAAAAAAAACGTTAAAAATTTATGATTACTTTTTTCCCAGCGCTCTTATTTACTTAAAAGCGTCCAAAATATCGTTTAAGTTTAATGCAATTTAAGATTTAAAACAATTGCTTTCTTCAATTACTAAGATATTTTACTTAAAAGCGTGCACAATTTTTCTTAAAATAAAGACATTCATTTTATTTTAAATAGAATATTTTAAAACATTATGCACAAATAATAAAAAAACAAATTTATTAACTACCGTTTTTAATATCAATCTGGAAAATTATTCAGGCTGTTTTGCAAATAAATAATGTTTACTACTATTGTAAACCTTAATTAATTAGAAAAACAGCCCTAATTATAGTCATTTTCTTGGTTTGACAAGTTAAACCAAGTAATTCTAGAAAATAATATTTTAGAAGGTTCTTGATTGAACTTTTAATAAAAAAACGTAATGTTATTAAAAGAATGTCAAATGTTAAATAAAATTGTTGAGTTGATTGTTCGTTAAAGTTATAATTTATACTATTCAACAAAATGTTGCAAAATGCTTTTTGTTTAATTTTTGTCTTAAAGTTTTTTTTTTTTTTTTAATCATGAAAATATTTAGAAAAATAAAAAAGTAAAATTTTCTACACAATTACTTTCTAATGAAAATGTATGCACTTTCCAAAAGTTAAAATTTAATTTTGTTGCAATTCGATTTTGGGGCCCCTTTTTTTGCAGGGCCCCTAGGCCATGGCGTATTTGGTTACTGGCAATATGTTCAATGATAATAGTGAAATTGAAGTGGATAATATTAGGCTCGAAGAAGTTATTAATGTAAATATTAATAGGCAACTTGAAAATACTTGTATTTAAGTAAAAGAGATAGGTCTAGGCAAGATGAAATTAATCGTTGTGGAAATTTTAGAAATAAAAATTCTGGCGAGTATGTTTTCTACTCAGCGAGCAGAATTAAGTGTCAAGCAGTGTTAATGTCTGTTAATTTGATTTTACTTTAGACAATTTAGAACAAAGCAAAGAATAAATTTTACTATTTATAGTAACAATTAATAACAATTTTGAATTTAAATAATTTTAAATTTTTTTACAATTTCAAACATAATTATGTTCTTTTTTTTTTTAGTTGCCTTTGTCATCACTTGATTAGTTTGCTTACTGTTGAAACATGGTTTTAATTTTGTAAATTTAATATGATGTGAAATTTACTCTATTAATCATTAGTCAACAGTTAGAGAGAAGCTGGAGCTTAATTAAGAAATGCTGGAAATTAAAACAAAGGTAAAAATAATTTTGTTTACTGGTAACATAATAAAACCAGTTATTACTATTTATAGCATGTTTTTTTACTTTTTTTAACATGCTGCTTTGCGAACACTTTCTTTCTCTTCCTCTCTCTCTCTCTTAGATGAGAGGGAGAATTAATAAAACTTTTTTAATTACTCGGGAGACAGTATTGTGTGCTTACAAATATTTTATGCTATGCGCTATTGTTGCTGTGTTTTGTGTTGATAGACCTAGGCTGTTATCACTATTTTTTTATTCTTTATATTTTCTTTTATATTATTATCCTAATTCTACTAACAATAAAATGCAAATAATACTTTTTTAATTAAGAATAGTAACTTTTTTAATTTCTTTTTTTAGGTTTTTGCAGGCTTTACTTGACTTCCATTTTCTGGTACCTGTGTTGTGACAGATTTTAAAAAAAGCTTAACTAATGTTAATGCGGTCTTTATGTCGTTAACTATAAGCAATGATATTGCTGATAGGGAGTCAAAGTTAAAATATTATTTATAGATAAATTTGTATTAAATTTTTTAAATAATATATCGAGTTATTGTGTTTTTGTTATTAATGATTTAATTACTCATAACCCCTAATAAGGGTTGCTTACTGCTAGTTTTTTTTTTATTATTGCTACTGTTGTAAATTTCTACTGTTATTATTATAGTTGTAGTTGTTATTGTTGTTACTACTGTTATTATTACATTGATTACTACTGTAATATTACACAGGTCAACAAAAAAAAATTTTTTTCTGGTGCCGAGCAAACAATTTGTTTTTTGTATAGCATTTCTCATTTTGATTTCAAATATAAAACTCATTTTTCACCATCACCTCAAGTTATAAAAATAGTTTATAACATTTGCACTTTTAATTAAAGTGCAAATGCGAATTTATAAAATCGCGAAAAAAATCATATAGTTGGGCCAGTAATGTTACCAACTGTTAGCCAACTGTTTTATTATTGTTGGGCCGTTAACCATGTACCATTGTACCATTAACGGCCCAACACTTAGCCAACAGTTTATAAAACAGTTGGCTAAGTGTTGGTAAAAGCGTTACGTTTTTTTCACGATACCAACTAAATAGCCAACTGTTTGCCCAACTGTAGCTAATAGTTGGTTATTAGGATCGGGCTAACTATTTACCAACTATTCAATGTTTACTGGGTAATTACCAAATTTAAATTATGATTTTTACAGTGTACATATTCAGCATTTGGTAGAATTTTTTTAAATCTGATTTGTACACCACTGTAATCTCCACTCATAATGTTAGCACCATTGTAACTCTGCCCATAACTCTTTTCAACTGGAATATGCGTTTCTTTCAATAACGTCAATTCTTGATTAGCCATTTCCTCTGATGAATGGTCCTTCGATTCATAAAATTCTGAAATTAACAATAAAAAGTGACGTTTCCGACCACTTCCTTATTTTTTTCTCTATTAATATTGACAACAAATTAATACAACAACAACATAAAAAAGTCATTATCAAACGTTTTTTCACCAATGCAAATCTAGCATCGCTTAAGGATCAATTATCTTTAATAAATTGGAATCATGTAAGCAGTTCATCTGAAGCTAATGAAGTATACGATACATTCTATGAAATATAGGATGTAAATTTTCCAAAACGTGAATTTATTATAACCAATAAAAGTGTAAAGTCATCATGGGTCAATAAAGATCTTAGGAAATCCTTAAAAATAAAGCAAAAACCTTATATAAAGTACTTAAAAAAACCAACACCAGAAAATAAAATTATTTATAAAAATTATGTTAAAATGTTTAAAAGTCAAAGAAAAAAATTTAAAAAAAGATAATACTATGATTTACTAGAGAAATATAAACATAATTCAAAATGCACATGGCAAATTATAAATCAAATTACTGGAAATAGTAAATTAAAATTATGCTCTGTGCCTAACACTATAAAAGTTGATGGCGTATTTTTATATGAAGCCAAACAAATAGCAAGAGAATTAAATAAATATTTCGTGTCTGCCGGCCCTTATTTAGCTAAAAATATTCCAAATATGAATAATCCAATAATTGATTACGTGTTTCCATTAATCTCTAGTTTAGATAAATTTGAAGTATCTTCTTCAGAATTTGAAAGTGCTTTTAAAATGCTTAAAACTGATAAAACAGTTGGTCCTGATGATATAAATTGTAATATAGTCATAGACTCACACGATACCATAAAACATATTCTTTTTAAAGCTTTTTAAATGTTCTATAAATCACGGAATTTTCCCCAATCAATTGAAAATAGCCAAAATAACGCCTATATTTAAAGGAGGTGAACCATCAAATGTCAGTAATTATTTACCAATATCTATCCTCTCTGTTTTTTCAAAAATTTTAGAAAGAATTTTGTTTAACCAAATATCTAATCATCTTGCTGTTAATAATATACTTTACATAAATCAATAGGGTTTTAAAAGAAATAACTCTACTGAACATGCAACAATTCATTTTACTCGTAGTATAACTGATTCATTCGAAAAGTCAGAGTTTACTTTAGGCGTTTTTATAGACCTATCTAAGGCTTTCGACACAATTGACCACAACATACTGTTTAAAAAACTTGAACGTTATGGTATCCTTAAAACTACTAAAAAGTTATTTAAAACATTGCAAACAAATTGTCTATGTCAACGGATCTTCTTCACAAGATTATCTAAATATAGATTATCTAAATATAACCTGTAGAGTTTCACAGGGATCTATACTAGGGCCCTTATTATTTCTAATTTATGTTAACGATCTCCATGAAGTCTCAAAATTAACAACTATAGTGTTTGCTGATGATACAAACCTATTCCTATCTAATAATAACATCAATAAACTTTTTTATAATATGAACATTGAACTAACAAAAATATCTGACTGGTTTAAGTCAAATAAACTTTCACTCAACATTGATAAAACTAAATGGATTTTCGTTCATCCACGATTTAAAAAACATTTACTTCCAAGTAATATGCCTCTTCTTCATGTTGATAATATTCAAATAAAAAGAGTAATTTTCACAAATTTTCTAGGTATCATTGTAGATGAAAATCTATCATGGAAGAATCACATCGGCCATTTCTGCAACAAAATTGCAAAAAGCATTAGATTTTTATAAAAGCAAGAAGCGTTTTAAACAAACATTCATTAACTCAACTATATTACTCTTTTATACACTGTCATATTAATTATGCTAATATTGCATGGGGTAGTACCCATAAAAGTAAATTAAAGCCACTTTATTGTCAGCAGAAGCATATTGCACGTCTTATAAATTTAAAAATCGCTTTACTTACTCAAGGCCACTCTTATTCAACATGAATATTTTTAATATATATCAAGTAAATGTTTATAATGTTCTTTGTTTTATGTTTATATGTAAAACCAACTCATGTCCTGCTTCCTTTTTTGATTTATATTCTTTAAAAGTAAAAAATAAATATTCTTTAAGAAATGATAATTTTATCAAACAACCAAAATTTGGTAAATTTTGCATTTCTTTTCACGGAGCTTTTTTATGGAACCAAATAATTTTAAAAAATTTTGATTTTTCTCATGAATGGAATTATTATATGTTAAAAAGAAAACTAAGAACAGTAATTTTCTCAATTGAAAATATATTTATATACTTTTAACTATACCCAGTTTTGTCATCACTCGTTTATATTTTACTTTTATACAATATTGATTCAAAGTTTATGTGAGAAACTATACTTAAACACCATTATTTGAATTTTGTTAAAAGTTGCACTGACTATATTTGTACAGTAGTCATTTATTATTTACTTGTTTACTTTGACTTTTATTTTAATTCGTAATATTTGTAAATAATTTGTATTACGAACGGTATATACTTTAAATATTGAATTTAATTTTGTAATAAAAAAAAATGTATAAAAATATAAAAACAAAAAAAAAAAAATAAATAAATAAAATAAAAAAATTGATATATGTGAATGGATGTATCTGCAAATATTGTATGTATGATACATTTGGAAGTTAACCATCCTTTGACAGTGGTTTAGCATTTTTGTCGGTGGAAGCGTAAACATAAATGCACCAACATTTGATAAATTCTTCTACACAATCTTTTGGACAACTTTAAAGTGCATTTGGATGTACCTAGTGCAATCATATTCTTACTATTTTTGTTTATTTATTAATTAATTAACAATAAAGATTAGTGTAATTGTAAGATACATTTGTGTTTAGATGCGAGTAGGATGCGAGACGTACTTGTTTATCATGAATATTATGATATTATTATTTTCGCTTGAGTCATGCGGTTCAGAAGAATTGGTATTTTAATTCAAGCCATAAAGACCATAACTAAAGAAAAGTTTAAAATTTGTATTTATTTATTTTTGTTTTTTCTAATATCTAGATTAAGTTCAAAGTTCTTCAACAGCGGTTCTCGATGACAAGACCTGTATGGTCTTCTTTAAGTATCCGCGTTCTTTATCTTTATTCTTTCTTTTTTTTTTTTAATGATTTCTTTGCATGTAATTTTTCTTATTGATATATTTGTAAATATTGCATTAAATATTTTAAAAATAAAAAAAAAAAAAAAAAAAAAAAAATTGTTTTCTTAATTTTACAATGAGTTGTTTCTTGCTTTGCATTTCTAACAATGTCGATATGCCATATTATAACGCTTAATTGGACTCTCTTGGTAATCTTTTGTGTTGTGTTTAACATTACGGCATAAAATGATGACAAATTAATATTTGCAATCAATTTATTTAATAACTTTTTTCTAAAAACTATATTTGTTCATTCTGTATATCGGATTGAACCAGACGTTCTGATTTTGTTTCATGACACTGTTGTTGCTAGAAAGTTATTCAACTTATAGATATAAAAAATTTCCATTATAGTCCTCAGTAAATCCTTCAAGGTGATCACGAAATGCCATACAAATTTTTGATAACAGAAATGTAATGCGGAATAATCGATCTAGAACCATCAGCCAAAATGATGTCTTACATCGTATTTCAGCTTTATTATTGATGGTTTTATTTTTCTTCCGTAATTCGAGCACCACAAAGGCTTCAATGTGATAAAATGATGAACTGTGTCCTTCTTTTGTGATAAATTTTTCCAAGTCTTTATCCACAATAGCCATTGACTTTTGATACTTGAAAAAAGCCTACAAGATTTACATTATAATGCATCCAAAAGACTTAAATAACAAATCCAAAATCGTGGAACTGGATTATAGTTTGGTGCAAAATGTTAGTAAGTTTTACTGAAACTTCTGTTGACTAGGATCTTTGGCAAATTGTCCTTTAGGTTTATGACTATGAGTGCTTATCAGCAATTTTTTGATTTCATTAAAAATTTTTTGATTTAAATATTTTCCGAGGTCACTACTTTTAGTGGTATTCTATTTTATACAGATACATTTCTTATTCTAACTTGCTTATTTTTTAAATTAGTCGTTTTATGGCAATCTGGTTATAAACTTGTAACAAGCGTTTGTGTGCTGTGGTCTAAATAAAACTTTTTCAGCTCTTGGGCCCTGAAGCATTGCCTTCTCTTGCTACATGATAGATACGCCACTGATTGTTAATCCTGACACACTCTGTTTTGATCCTCTATTGCTAAATGCTACTTTTTTGGGTTCTGGATAAAAGTTTCCTAAATGCGTCAATATTGTTTTTATTTCAGGAATGTTGAGGCACTTAGACACCACAAGATTAAGTAAGTGATCTGCACAATCAAGACCCTCCTGAATTTCATCAGCCAATTGTGGGGTGGCTGCTATCATTTGTACAGGTTTTGAGGACATTAGATGAGAGACCTTTTTTAATTTTTAAAATTAATAAAAGCGTTCTCTATTTCTAAAACAATTATTTTGTTTTTACTAAAACAGTAAAAAGGGTTGTTTCCCCCTCCTCCAGCTCACCACTAATAGTGTAAAGTACGATTGTTGTACAATTAAAGATGAAATGTTTTTTATGAAGATCCATGAAACATGAATCTATATAAAAGATTGGCACAATAAAATATAGTACAATATTATAATAAAGATCTTAAATACTGTCAAACCAATTAGGTTTTGTTTGGATGGATTACGCAAAATCAATTTCTGTGATTACTCTTTTCCTTTAATTTAACCTCTTCTATCTTCTGTGAAGACATTTTCTTATGTCTGGGTAACTTTTTTACACATCTTTCAACAGCTTGAGTGTGGCAACATCAGTTTGGCGCAATCATTGGTTTAACAAAGTACTCTTTGATAGCTCTACTTGTCATGCAACATGTTAATGGTGGTTCAAAAGCTTCATTCCAATAATTAGATCTTGGAGAAAAAATGCTTTAATATTGATACCTGGTGTCCTTCTTGTTCTAACTGTTAGATCTCCTAGTTGAACATTTTCTTCACCTTCTCCTCTTATTTCAAGAATTTTGTTTACGCTAAAATATTTCTCTTCTTTGTTCCCAGAACAAAGCATAGTTTGAAGAATAGACTTGGAGAAGACATATCAAGCAGGTCGCTAATAATGACTATACTCTGAATATCTAGTGACTGGTGTTGAGGAAACTTAAGCTGGTAAAAAACATGTTTTGCTCTTTCTACCCAACTCTGCTTAACTTTGATGTTAAATCATACAGAAAAATACACTCTCACAAAAATACTTTACAAGTTTCTGAAGATTTTGGCCTGCATTGGCTTGAAGACCATGATGAAACCAAATTCTACAGATTCTATTGGGTGTTGTTAGCTATCTGGCTATATTAACTGGGCTAATTTTAAGAAGTTCTAGTTGATGAGGAACACGACTACTGCGTATAGCTTTGACTATTTATATAATACTGATAATAGAAAATACTGATCATAATACTGCCATAATACTGATCAGTAGAAAGGTCTTTCACTACATCATTACTCAAGTTAATAAGATACTCACCAATTTCTACCTTAGTAAAAAAAGGGTTAATTTTAAAATTGGTTGCTTTGGCAATTAATCTTCCAATAGTCTCACTCCATTTTTTACTGCTTCTAGATTCTCTATCTAACAATTTAATCAAATATTTTAACGGGAACTCGTAGGTTTGTAGAGCGCAGACAATCCAATTTAACTTTTACCCTAACTTTAGCTCCATCAAGTGCATTACTCCTCCTTAAATATTTTATTTTTCTCCGTAAAATATCATTTCATATTAGCTTTACTAATACTTGTATGATATTTTTAGTATATCTACTCATATCTTTTATGTAAACCTTGTATGTAAACTAGTTCATTGACCTGTATTTTTTTCTTCCAAGGACAGATACAGGTAATGTGGGCAACTTTGCAATCGGGAGGACAGTGTTGCTCAGAACACAGCAACACATTTACAATCCATCTGGTCAAACAATTAGTCAATGATGAAATTAAAGTTTAATTTTGTAATTTTACTTGCTCTATTTTGAGAATCAGACAAGCTTTGTTTCAAGCATCTTTGAGTCTTGTTATTAAATCATGTTTTCAACTAGTAACAGGAGGCCTAAATAAAACACAAGCAATTAGCTATTTTTCTAAAAGTTTGTTGTAAATATCCTGGATCAACTCAAAATTAATACAGTTTCATCTGCCTAGTTCTTAAAAAAAACCATATCCTAACACATCACTTAGTTTTGGCAGTTCAGCTACTGGTAACTTTTTCCCAAATCCAAATTATTCACGAAGACCAGAACCAATTTTCCTTCTTGTTCCAGCAGTCAAATTATACTTAATTACAATTTTTATCAAGTAATTTAAAAATTTTTAAAAAGAGCAATTCTGGCTCCATCTCTTTTTATCCATCAAGTCTCTCATCGTTTACTAAAAACTATATTTCTTAAATCCTATCCTACTGTAATCAATAACTTGTATATTAAATGTTTAAAAAAGGTATTTAAAAAAAAGTTTCTGTGCAGCCATTTAGTAAAAGACCTTCTAATAAAATATGAGTTAAAGTTATTGCACAAAATTTCTGAAACAGTTTTAACTTCTAAATGTATTATACGTATATTAGTTTTTGTAGATAAGTTTGCTGTTAAACTCACAAAATAAGTTTGATGTAAAGCTGATTTAAGTTTAAAAATGTTAAAATGTTTTTTTGACAAGACTTTGATTGTATGAGAGGCTCTATAGCTTAACTTTAGTGGAAGTATTCTGTTTAATCTACAAACTTGTTACAAGAAATGTACTAAAGTGCTTTTTGGTTTTGACAAGTGCTTAAGTGTTACAAATATATTTATGAAATTAAGATAGTCTACTCTAGATACTTTATTGCTTAACTGGAGACATTGTCTTAAAAATTGGCGTGTCGGCCAGTGCCACTTGCAAAGCAGGAATTCGTTTCTTTTATGTAAAAACTGTTTTGTAATTTATTTGTTGTAAATTTAAATTTATTTATTACATCTTAACAATATTTTATAATAGCTTTATCAATTTTAGTTTAGTGAAATTTGAGTAAAATCTAATAAATCGAAGTTTAAAATATCTATTATATTATATAAATAGGAGTTTAAAATATCTAATATATTAGGACTATCAATAATCAGGCCTGTAGGAACAAAAATAATATTGGGGGGGGGGGGGCGGGGGGGCGGGATCATTACTACCTCGAAATAGTTTTAGGAACTTTTTTTTTTAGTCATTTTTTTAGTTAATTTTTTTAAAACTATTTATTTGAAAAGTCATTGGGGGGTAGGGAGGGGGATTGGGGAGAGCTTCTTCTGCCCTCCCTCCCCTTCCTCGATTGCAACAGGCCTGATAACATTTAAAACAAGATTATTATAAAAAACTTTGATAAAAAATGGTAAAAAATTATTATTACATTAAGGCTATTCACAATCTTAAAGATGCAAGCAAATAAAGAATAGAAAAAGTTAAAGAAATGAATATCCGATAAAATATTGGTTTTCGGACAAATAAAATGAAAATTGATGTCAGAAAATGAAGTCTCCATTGTAGTACCGCAAAGATATAAGGCTTGTTGAGTTTGAAGGAATATCTGAACTGCAAGCAACACAATGAGGTATTATCTCTGGCTTAGTGTTTCATTTTTGAAAGTTATGCTAAAGAATTACGTGTTTTATAGCTTGATATATGTTTTAAGTTATAAAAATTTTTGTTAAGAAAACCTATAATTATAAATTATAAATGACCACATTTAAATTATATATAACCACATTTTTCTTCAACAAATTCAAACAAAAATATTTCTTACTTTAAACCTAAAATATTTGTCACTTAAAAACTCATAGAATTATAATTTAGGTAATTTTTTCACTTTTATGCTGTATTGTATTACTTTTTAATGAAGGTCTTTCTAACGATATATAGCATTCCTCTAATATATAACAGTTTTAATTTAGAAAAACTTATGCTAAATTATGTATGCAAATATTTTAATGGTAATAATTTGCTAATTAGGTTTTTATTTAGTTGGAAAAAAAAGCAACTGGATCAATTTTTGAGTTTTTTTAATACTACAGTACCAGCCATTGTTACTTTTAAATTTGTAGATTTAAAAAATGTATGGGTAGGCCTAACCATAGCTCTTCTTAAAGCTCCTATAGGAGCTTTCATTTTTCAACGAATTTTATTTTTAATTGTTACAACAAAGTGTGACAATTAAAAATAAAAAATGAAACTATTCAAGTTTCATTTTTAACGAATTTATTTTAAATTGTTACAACAAACTGGGGGATTTCCAAGAAAACCGGAAATCCCCACTTTGTTTTTCAAAAACATTACGTCGCGTTGTGTTTAAATAGCAGATTTAAAAATGGTCGATATAGAAGGAAGTTTTTCTAAAAATGAACGAGATGATTTTTACTCTGTTACAGTTGCTCAGTCTTCATTGCAAGTTCGACTTGGTGTGTATCGTTTTGTAAATAATATTGTTTTGGGAGGTTCCATTTAAAATAAATAAATAGTTATATGTATTACTCTACTACTTGTTTATATTATAATGTAAGTTTCAGTTCGAAAAGCGAACTTAAAAACGAAAGCAAACTTAAACGAGAGCAAAAATGCTGAATAAATAGTCTAAGCATAAATTTTCACCTAAGATAAGTAATTTTAAAAATAGTTCATTAAATAGTTAATTTTTAGTTTATGTTTCTTTTGTTTTCTGACTATTTTTAAATAAGAAGAAAAGTTATTTTAGACGACTTCAATAGCTACGTTTTAACTTTAATTTGTGAATAGTCTGATAAGAATATTTGTACACGTATATAGGCAGTTCAATTTCTCAGTTTATATCAGCATTATCAGTTGAACTATTTTTAATAATATGAAATAGATACTTAAATTTGCCAATGAAAACTAATTTTGGCAAGTAGAGGAAAGTTGTTTGACACAGTTTTACATTTCTGCTTTGGATTAAATATCATGCACACCTTTTTCTTTGTATTAAATGACATATTAATGGTAGTGGCTTCAACGTTTAATGCAGTTAATAAAACCAAAGATTGTGCAATTAGGATAATATCATCAGCATATGCTAAAAGATTCAAAAAAGTGTCACCTATGTTACATCCCATGTGCAGATTTGTTATATTAAAAATCAAATTTTGTATATAAAATCTGAAAAGAACAGTAAAAGAATTCTTGCTATACACCATTGCTTATATTAAAGCTATCAGTTTACTTTCAGAGTTTACTTTCTGCTATCTGACACGCATAGTTTAATTTTTGTGCAAAAATGAATTTAGACAACATTCTTGGCTATATCCTGATCATTTAGTTTAGAAAACAGTTTTCTATAATTTATGATCTATAAAGCATGTGAACATTTTTCTAGAAAAATAATAATCAGCTGTCTTTTTTAAATTATTTACAAGACATTTTGGGCTGATTTTGCCAGAAACCAAACTGAAAATCATCAACATTGTTATAAGATTGAAATATTGTTAATAAAATACTTTCAAATAATTTACAATGATTGCAATTGCTCTATAATTATATGCGTCAGTTCAATCACTAATTTGTGATTTTACTAGAGGTATTATTGCAGCTTTACAAGATGTTGATGGAAAATGCCTACATAACAAGCATAAATTAAAAAAGGTACTTAGATAGAGAGATAATTTATATCTTCCATATATAAACAATTCAATAAACAGATCATTTAGTCCACCAGCTTTTCTTTTTTTGCTTATGCAAAGCACTAGTATTTTAAAATATCTCGCGCTGTAATTAAATTTAATTTTAAACAGCTTTAAAAATCATTTAAACTAATATAGCAAAAATTACTAATGAAATTTAGATTCTGTATTTGAAAAAGATTTCCTTATAATTTATTTCTTAAAACAATTTATACTTTATAAATAATCTTTTATTTTGGTTATCACAGCATATTTGTTTATTATTTATTTTTTGAAACTTATTATTTGTACACGCGAACAAATAAAGTTTTTTCCTCTCACATATTTTAATCTATAATGGAGAGACTTATGTTTCTTTACTTTACATAATGAATTAGCTAGCAGATGATGAGAAAAAAAATTCTTCTTTAATAAATATTACTGTTGTACATTCTTTTTTTTATATTTTACAACTTACTAACTATTTTAAATTCTTTCATAACTAAATTTAAATTTTTAATTTTTAAAATCATATTCAATAAAGTCTTTTACTTAAAAAAAAGTTTATATGAAATAATAAGTTTCTTTAACAAAAAAGTTTACAGTTGCGGTTAATTGCTTTTTTTCTATGACTTTCTGAATTTATTTGCTTTCTGAATAAACATCATAATATTAAAAAATAATTTGAATATTTCTTAATAAAAAAGTTTTGGCGTAAGGTAAAACTCCTGAAGATGTATGCAAATCACCATTTTGTACATGAAATGCAAGCTGTGTAACAGTTCTTAACAAGGCCTGATCTATAATGGTAACTCCATTAGGTTTGTCTAGCAAAGAAGATTGCATTTTTTATATAAAACTCTTTTTTAATTTCTGGACCTTTTTGTCTGATGTGTATCTTTTGAGAAATAGAGATTCCAAATTTGTAGGCTCATTAAAAGTTGAGAATCATTACTGATAAAAAACTTTAAGAGTAAGTAAATGCAGGAAATTACTTGGTTTTTATAAACTAATAACAAAATGAGTTATAAGACCCATTTTGTTTTTAGTTTATGAAATCCAATTTAACAATTTATACTTATCATAATACCGTAACAGCAGGCTTGTGAAGGCGAAAGTTTTTTTTATGACTTGGCTCTGACTCCTAAGAAATGTCCGGCTCGGCTCGTGCCTCAGCTCTGGATCCAAGATTTTATGAACAAAAATTGCAAAACTTGGAATGATTTTTTCAATCAGAATTGCCTACCTAAATCCAAACCAATTAAAGAAATTATTTTTTACTCAACTTTCATGTTTACAAGGTGAATGTATTAAATATATTTATAAAAAATATATGATTTAATATATGTATATATTAAAAAATGTATAATTTGCATAAATGTGGTATATTAATAACTTCATGACTGACATTATATGCGGTAGTGGTGTAGTGGTAAGAGCGCTCGCTTTGTAAGCGAGAGGTTCGGAGTTCGACTCCCACCTTGTCCCTGGAAGTACCGCGCTCAACTTAGTTTCTCCGCGCAGCGGCCTTGCTCGGCAAGGTTCGTGTTTCGGAGTTAAAGAGTTGAGAGAGGGTTGCACCACGAATAATATCTAAAAAAATTAAAAACACAAAAAAAAAAAACACAAAAAAATGAGTAGTCTCCTCGACTGTAGTGGGGCCTTGGGGAGGTGAGTAATCTAAAAAAAAAAAAAAATGTATAAAAATGTAAATGTTTCGTATGTTTTAAAAATTCCATTGGAATTGGAGCACAACAAGCTTAGTAATCTTGCACATATGTTTATGCATTGTTTTGACTCCAGAGTCTTTCATTGCATTGGTGATAGCACGTTGAAGTGTGTGGACATCACAACATTGAAGATACATGGAAGATACATGGTGTTCTTTTTTTTAAGAGATTTCATCAAATTAACCATCATATTGCTCTTTGAAAAACTCAGTTTCCTCAGCATCATTACTAGCATCTTCAATATCTTGAACTTCTGTAATATTGTTTCCACATACACATTGTCAGTACTAATTCCAAGAATTTGTTCTTTTTGGATTCCAAACTTGTCAAGAACTCCAAACTTTTCAAGATGTTCCATCAACTTGGGTGAAAAGCAATTATCCATTAAAATCATTTTTCAGTTCAGAACACTTTTTTTCCACCAAAAATTTAATTTGTAATGAATACTTTCACAGCTTATCTTTATGCCAAACTTTTTCTCCAAATCACAGGTCAAAAATTTTTTGAATTCTCTTTTGGATATTATGATGGTAACTTTGTTAAAAAAAACTTTGTTAAAAACCTCTTATTTCTGTCTGTCAAGTGATGCGCAGTCTCCAATTTTGGACACAGTAACATTGGAAAATTTTGCAGTTCTTTTTTGTGCCTTTTTTTTTTCATGCTCCAGAACAATTTTATGAAGTACTCCATGACTTTTTATAGTGTGATATTTCATTTCTGAGGTTCTTTTACTTATTTTCCATCCATTAGCTTTTTAATTTGCACAAACTTTTCTAGTTCCATTTTCCTCAACAAGTACCTGACAAGTATATGCTTTTGCTTTTTCACTGAAAAAAACCATTTTAGTTAATCCTCGAACATATCTTTCCTTTCTAACCAATGGTTAAATTAGTTGCATCAGTCATTTCTATGATTATTTTACATCAACAGCTTAATTAGATACCAAAAAAAAAAAAATGTTAATCATATTTTCTGTGGTGGTTCATTAGTTTATTCAACATCTTTTTAAACGAGTTCATACATTAATAAGAAACTATAATTAGTTTAGAGCTGAAACTGTTATTTTATTAAAATTTGTTTCTTCTTTCTTCATGTTTTGAAATGACTATAATTTAAATGTTTAAATAAATAACCACAGCTTATGTGGTTTAATTTGCAACTTTACAATTTTTAAAACTACTTGTTTTTAATTGGAATAAAAACTATTAAAAGTTCAAATTTCACATGTTCAAATTATGTAATTTTGTCTAAGTAAGTCTATCTCTATAAATCTCAAATCCGGCCTTGTATGGAATATTGTTGCCATATCTGGGGCGGATCTTCTAATAATGCCCTTTCTCTTTTAGACAAGGTGCAAAAACGCGTTGTAAACATAGTTGGACCTGCTCTTGCAGCCAACCTCCAACCATTATCACATTGTCGTAATGTTGCTTCTCTTTCTCTTTTCTACAAATACTATAATGGGCACTGCTCTAAAGAGCTAGCGTCTCTTGTGCCATCTACTATAATTCATTCTCAAGTTACTCGTCATTCAATTAAGTGTCATCCTTTTTCTGTGACTGTTCCTAAGTGCTCCAAAAACGCTTATTCGTCTAGTTTTTTTCCTCGAACATCAGCTCTTTGGAATTTGCTTCCTTCATCTTGCTTTCCTGACTCATATAATTTGCAATCTTTTAAGTTGTCTTTCAATCGTTATCTTGCTCTACAATCTTCATCTTTTCTCTTTCAGTAACTTCCAACTTTAATTAGTGGCTGCTTGCAGCCTTGTTGGAAGCGAAGATGTTTAAAAAAAAAAAAAAAAAAAAGTAAGTATGAATTGATTTATTAAGTGGTAAGCAGAATTTTGTTATATTTTAATTAATTAAAAAATGTTAAAATACATCATGTGACTTGATATATAAATAAAGTAAATTTCTGTTAACCAATTAAACATGATAATGTGAACCATGACATGATAAACAAAACTAATTTATAAAGGAATGCTTTTACAAAAGCAAACAAAAACAACTTAATAAAATCAATTCTATTATAGTTTTAAAGATATGAATAACCTTTGATCATTAGATTGCACATCAAATATTTACCAGCATAACATCATTATAAAAATATGATATATAGCAATATATGTAATAATGTAAGAATGTTTACTTATATAATTTTTTTTTATAAAGCATATTAAGATATGTTATTAAAAAATCATTATAAACTAAATGACGCTTTTAACTGGCATAACTGGAAATGTTATTGTTGTAGTATGTTTTAATAATTAAATTAATTTGTTTGAAATAATGTCATTTTGTCTACTTTGTTTATTATGACTTAATACCAGTGTTTTGAGACAATCTAGTGAGCTAACTTTTGGACAAGATGCATTTTTCAATGATCGAAGGATTGCATTTTGTTGAATACAAAATTAGTAGTATATACATTTTTATTTTGTTTTGGCAAGGCTATAACTGTTAATAAAAATAGTAATTTCAAATAAGACACAGTATAAAAGGCTTTCTTTAAATATATGATATCTACTATCTTTTTCTCATTAATAGCAGTCGTTGCACTTGTTTAAGGTTAATTTAAATCTACACTTTAATAGTTATAGTGATGCCCAATAATTAGTTTGTCGACGAGTAGATAATTTGAAATCTGCAATGATTGATTCCATAAGTTTTCAAGCAACGCATGTCATAGAAACAGGTCAATAATTTGTAGTTAAAGATGGGTTTTTTTTTCTTAAATATTGGACATACTATATCATTTTTACCAATCTTAGGTATAACGTTTTTTGACATTTCAAACAAAATTGAAAAAGAAAATTCCAAACAATAAGACTTTGAACAATATCTTTAGTTTAACTATTTAAAACTATCCAATAAGTGCACAGAAATTTCCCTATAGGTCAATTTATAAAAAGTTTTTAAGATAATTTAAGATTTTAATTTTTAATTTTTTAAAAAGCATGTGAAATACTCTGTCTTTCCAAAAAAGGTAGTACTCAATCTAAACAATCTTTTTGTGTTGTTTTTTAATAGAATATTAAAAAAAAAAGAAATCTTTGCTTTGCTTGAGTTTTCCATTATCTTAAAGTAAAAATTCAGAAAACCACAGACAATCTTTGTAAACTAACTTTATGATAAAAATATATAGTATATAACTTTTATTTAGTTATATGCAGAAATTTTAATTGAAGAATTACCCTTAGGTTTAGCTTGATTGATTTTATTTATTATATTTTTATATATTATAATTTTTTTCAGCATGGCTATTACTTAATTGCATTTTGTGTCAAAAATTTTGCTCATTTAAATCTCTAAGTGAATATGCAATAGAAGCAAAAGAATGGATAAAAAGGGGATAGTTAAAAAGTTTAGAGGTAAATGCAATGGTATCCATTAATGACATTAGTTCAATTAAAGTCTTAGATTTGTCAACTGAATCAGTTTGTATTTAATCACACTGCTGATGGTGATTTTTGCTGTTACAAAATTTGCAGCTAGAGAATGTTGGAAGAATTGTTTACTATTGCAGCTGGAAAAATTTGGGAAAAAAGTTGCAGTTTGTTGAATCATAAAATAATTTTTTAATCTTGTTTAAATAAAAAAGACTTGCTTAAAAATTGCTCAAACTTTTTTAAATAAAGTATTTTTGGTTAAATTTGTAAAAAGAAATCAACTTAGACTACTCATAAATCAGCAAAAATAACTATATTACTGCTATAAAGTAAGATATATACTTTAGTACAGTGGGTGTACCCTCTGGTTTTTTCCCAATTGCCCTGCGGGCAACTAATATCGTTTTTATTTCTTACTTGAGTCATCCGCTATGATAATTAGTAGTAATAATGATTTTTTGGGGTATTTTTTTCTCTGGTGAAAATTCTGAAGAAAAAAAATTTAAACTTCTGACTACTAAGATGAACTAATTAGAAACGGTTTAATTAAAAGTAAATTAATTGATAAAAAAAGGGAAATGTTATAAACTGTTTACTGACATTAACTTACTAAGCTTGTTTATAACTATTGTTAAGTAACTTTAGTTACAAAGAGATAATAACTTTTTATATACAACTTTTAATGATCGTCATTTTTGTCATTCATTCGCAAATTCATTATAAAGACTTCTTTTATAAAAAAAAAAGAATTTCCACATGATCATTAAGCGCATTTATTTTATGTGGTTATGTTAATTTTTTGTTTTACATATGAACCAATAATAGTTGTATTTATGTGCTTTTTTATGACTGATATACTAAAGTTATGTACATAAGTCTTATAAATTTTTTTTTTAAACATAGGTTTCATTAGAAAGGTGTATGGAATCTTAAGTACTCAACTTTTTACAACAACTTTGGTTGGTGCTCTGTTTATGTATAATGATAACATTAAGCAGTTTGTGCAACAGAGGTAAGCTTTATTACAAACGTTCTAATAAAAATGATGATAGTTATAATATTCAATAATCTTAGAGAAATGAATGCATTTAAAAAAAAATCACCTGTAAGTTGTACAGCACAATAGGTTAGAAAGTTGTACTGCACAATGAATTAAGGGTTATTCACCTATAATTTGTACAGCACAATAGGTTAGAGAGTTGTACTGCACAATAAATTTAGAGTTGTTTACCTATAAGTTGTACAACACAATAGGTTAGAGATCTCAGAGACATGTTAGAAAGTAATTCAACAGTAAAACAAATGGTCAAGTTAATGGAGTGCATCATAGAAATCGACTAAATATTACCTTGTTGTGCTTTTTTTATTTATAAAAAAGCCCAATACTTAATATTTATTTCATAAGCATGTATGAGTTCTGCCAAACCATGTTTAATTAAACACGGTTTGGCAGAATGAATTAGCTACTGGCATATATTTTAGAATTCGATATCATGAAACTATACACCATTAACATTTTTTTTAAATTTATAAACACAATTTGAGAACCAGGTTTAAATAATGGAGAGCAGTTGTAGGTTTGTGAGTTACTTGGACACTTTAAAGCTCTAATGTTATTAATTTGCAAATTCTTAAATAATATAAAATTTAACTTACATAAAATTGGATTTTAACTTGAATAAAATTGGATTAATTGGTTTTATTTGAGGTTCAAAAATGACTTGTATATTTAATTAAATAAATGTTAATTTTGCTATTTTTTTTTTTTTTACAGTTTGCATCATTCATTATATTACATTTTTAGCATATTTATCCTAGATTTTTCATTATTTTTTTAATATTTAAACATTTAAAAAATTATTTGTTTGATATTTATATAGTATTTTTTAATACACTTTTATTTTTTGTAATAATCTTTTTGTACTATATATAGTCCTAATTTGCTACTGTTTGGTTTGATTGCTACTATTGGCTTAATAATTGCTCTTGGAATAAAAAGAAAAGATTCCCCAACTAATTTTTATCTGCTCGCTGCTTTTGTGAGTTTTTTTTATTGGCTCATTACATTTATATGGTAGATACTTTGTATATCAAACTTCAGTAATGTTGTTACTTAAGCTATTACATATATATATATATATATATATATATATATATATATATATATATATATATATATATATATATATATATATATATATATATATATATATATATATATATATATATACAAAATATATATATAATGGTGATTTTAATTTACCGAATACCATCCCGTTATCTTTTTTTCTCCACTTTGAGCACTGTATATAATATATTATATATGTATACAGGCCTTGTTACAAGATTTTGCTGCATAATGAAAATGCTTAACGCATTTCAAAGTAACTCAACTCAGCAAATTTATTTTTTATTGTTAGAAGTTAAATTGTGTCACTAGCATCTTTTTAAGTACCACATTGTAATTGAAGTTATTTTCTTAACGCATTAAAAATCATTCAGACAGTTTTTTTTTCTCACTATAACAAAAGTTACAAATAAAATTTAAGTTCCTATTTGAAAAATTTTTTTCAAATAGGAACTAAATTTTATTTTGAAAAAAATATTTTTTTCATAAAATGTGACATATTTGTTTATTTTCTTATAATTTTACAGTTGGTTTTTGGTTATTTTATTAACTGTTAATAAGTTTTTTCTTATCTATTTTATGAACTCTTTTTAATAATGTTTTTAAACAATTAAGTGTTTTATCAGTTACCGATAACATATTCATGATCATAATTTATGTTCATAAAATAAACAAATGTCATTAAAACTTTATGTTATATCAAATAGAATTGATAATAAACAAAATATCTTATTAATAAAATACTTACATCAAAATAAATTTGCATTTTTTAAATTATTATGACAAAAAATAATTTATATATTTAAAAGGATTTTATATATTTAATTCCTTAAGATTGTCTGCTAGCATATCAACTTCGCTGTCTACGTCATCAGTATCGCTGCATGTTTGTATATCTTGAATATTTGCTATTTTAACTTTGTTAGAATCACCAACATCAGATTTTCTTTGTTTTTTCATAAACTTCAACAGCAATAGGTCATTAATATTATCGTATTCATCTTTCGACCAAAGACTTATGTTGCCAAGAATTGTGACAGTATCAGCAAGTGTGTCATGGTTCATTGATATGCGTTTATCTGCTAATATATTCATGACAATACTAAAAGTTCTCTTGACTTCCGAGTTCAATCTGAATATAGACATAATAAGAGAAACGAGTAGACATATTGGAAAACTCTTTAATTTTATGTTTAAAATAACCTTCCATAAACTTCTTGTCGGATGAGACTCGTACTCAGTTGTGACTAAAAGTTTAAGTTTTTTCCATTCTCGTAAAGAAGCATCTCTTTGAAAACCAGCATTTATTAATGGGGATTCAAAATGGTCACTAATTAACTTGGTTTGTGTCACCCCTGAGTCTTTATCTTCTGCTATCCAATGTATTTGATCAATAAATTTCATACTTCTGTAAATGGAAATATCACAAGAGTGATCTTGAAATCTACTTAAAAGTAATTCTTGAAGTTTAGGAAAATTCACTCTTAATTTCATGCATTTTTTGAATTGTTTTTTCTTGATCAAAATTATTCATCTCCATTGCTACATTAATGTAAGAGCGATTTTTTGGGTGTTTTTGTTTACCACCAGCTGTTTAAAAGAAACTTTCAATTTTATTTTGATCAGTGACCAAATAGCGAATTACAAAGCTGTCATAAAATTCATCTTTTTCCACAATTGATTTTATTTTATTGTCTATTTCTATTAAAGTTCGTTGGATAGTTGTCAGAATTTCATGAGGTAATAACTCATTTTTTTTTTAAATTTTCGAAGCTGGGACAATAACTTCGAAACAGTCTAAATATAAACCTATTTGAGCAAGAAATGATTGACATTTAAATAATTTTAATAAATCTTTTACTTTTCCGACTGTTTTGCCATTTTTTGGATCACTTGCACAATTTTCATACACTGAAAGAAAGGCTGGCCATGTCTCGAGAAGACTAGAAAGGGCTCTTCTCCTATGCCTGACAAATCTTGTACCAGATATTTTTGGTAAAATGTAAAAAGTTATTACTATTGCTTTTGCCGCTGCCGCAGCTTCACTTTTTAATTTCCCAGAATTTCTTAGTAGGTAATAATTTGATAAATAAAATTCTTCGATCTGTATAAATTTTGTTACATCTTTAAAAGTGTCTTTTACTCCAAATTCGATTCTGTGGTTGATGCAATGTATTTTCAATAACCAATTGTGAGATTTTTCTAGCTGTATTAGGGCACCATTCTTTACACCAAAATTAACGTTTGCATTGTCAGCTGTGACAGAAACTAGTTTTTTATTATAATCTTCAGAAGATATTTTGAAAAATGAATTATCTGACTCAAAGACACTGTTAATACCAGCAGTTACTGAGTTTGAGTCGCTTCCACCAAATTGTGACATTTCCAACAACTCGATAACCATATATATTGGGATTCCGTTGCACTCTGTACGGACTAAAACAAGTTATTTTTCTTTTCCAGTTTTTCGTGATTGACTGCCGTTGCTAAGTATAGAGAAGTTGTAATTTTCGAGAATTTTATAGAATTTCTCATGGACAGTGTTGGTACAACACTTGATAAGTTCTCTGCCAGTGAATCCTGTTTCTTTTTGATCCTGTGATGCGTGCGCAATCAACCTGAAGATATAATAAAATATTATTATAAAAAATTAATACTTTCATGTAATAAATTAGGAACTACTATTAAAGCTTAAACTTATTTGAACTTGATTTTTAAAAAATTAACATTTATTTGCTATAGTGCAGCTGGCTATCATAAAAACATTTCACTTCTGGACACCAGTGTGTAACTTTGCATAGTGATAGTGGACGGTATGAGCAACAAAAAAATAGCGAGACACAAACTTGTTATGCATCTGGAATCGTTTTACAGATGAATTATTCAAAATGGCCAATGGCAGCCATTTTGAATGTATTTAAATGGTCATAACTGTAGAACTAGTAGTGATATCCACTTCAAATAAACATCGATTTGTTCTAAGAGAAAAGTTACATAAAACTGACTGAAATCAATGTTTTGAAATTTCAAGATGGGTGCCATCGGCCATCTTGAAAGTTTTTAAATGGTCATAACTTTAGAACTAGTAGTGACATCCACTTAAAATAAACGCCGTCTTGTTCGATGATGTAACAAGAAACTCATATTTACATATTTACATACATTTACGTATTTACATAATTACAATACACTTTTGGATTACAATTCGTCATGGAAGGAGATCTGGAGAACATGGTCGAATTCCGGGTCTTCTTCAACTTCTAGTTCTTCATATGAATCACCATTTGTTTCTTTGTAACAATAGCCGTTACATGCACACAGCTTAGTGCATGGTAAACCATGTCGTTTACATGAACAGTTTTTACACTCAGTTTTGCACGAACAACGAATCAGTTCCTGGCAATGTCGAGAAATCTCCGGCAGAGTGCACCAAAGTGGTGTATAGCACTCATCATCAGTATCTTTCCATCCCCATTCAGTGGGTAAATATCCTGGAGTAACAGCAGACAAGCATTGTTTCCATAAGTGTGCCTGCAGTGCTGCTCTCTTTGTGTGCTGCAGAAGAGCGTCTGCAGTCGGCGGAATGTTTTCAATTGCTCTATTCTTTATGGTGTAGAGTATACGGCGGCATTCGTTTACGCCAGCAGCGGTTGATGATCGATCGTACATCAATACTACAAATCGCTCAATGGCCTTCATTGCCGTATCAGTTAAGACATCATTTTTTAAGTCTGACGTGGAAAGATTGTGAAATGCAGCATCAACTACTCGGTAGTTCATCCACGCTTTCCATGCCGTTCGTTTTCCAATCCCACAGAATGTTGATACTGTGTCACATCCGGTGAAGGCATGGAAGAATGGTAAATTTGACGATACACCATCTGGAATGTGTTGATGTAGATGGTGAACTCCTATCATTCGTCTTCCTTTTCCAACTCCAAAATCAATTCACAACTCTTTCACTCCAATCATCTGGCTAAACACAGAGAGAGCTATAACGACCACATCGGAGTCCACAGTGCGTATAGTTATAGTTAAGTTGCCATTTTTCAGTGCATGATTAGCATGGAGCAAAAGACGGCCATCTGCCTCTTCAGCACTACAAGGAGATATGGACGATACATCTAAATCTTGTTGACTGGCACATGCAGTTTCTTCAATGGTACAAACAATAACTTTTCCAACTACGGATTGCGCTAAAACGAATCTGGAAATAAGGCCGAACAGTTGCGTCTTATTGAAGTCCACAGATAGGAATTTGTCAAACTTTTTTGGAATAAGTGTACCCATTGTGACGTTTATGCGTTGCCCTGATCCACGATCTTCCCGTGTTTCGGACTTCAAGCTTTTTGGGACATACCGATCAAAAACAATGTCAAGGCGCTGCACGGATCTCAGAAGTCTGTCCACGAATGGTCCAATCACATTTTCGCAGTAGTCAGAGAATGTCTTTGACGATCTCGGGTGAAGCATGTGTACGAGTGCTGCACCATCAACAATCAGAGCAGAAACCTTATAGTCAAGGTTGAAGTCTTGTTGTTTCTCGCTACCATACTGTTCCAAACAAATGAGGACATCTGATTTGCTGGTGGCCTTACGCTTCCTTCCGAATTCAGAAATTGACGGCGGATAACGGTTGTTTTCGTGTGAAAAGAAATCCTCTATATCACTAACACGATTTTGACTTGCTACATACATTTTACAAAAGTAGTTGGAGTCATGTTTAAGATCAGCGATTTTAGTTTTATGTTTGGAACCTGGAATTTTCAAACTGTGGAACAATTCAAATTTGTTTCTTTTCAAAGGCTCATGAATTGACTTTTGTCTGGACACAAGACGGTCAGCTACGTACTCGTTGTATTGCTGTTGCCCTGTGATCTTGGCTTCTTGAACAGTTTTTTCGGCTGAATCGGACATTATAATCTTATGGTTGTCTGCTGTCTGCAGTAACTGCTCCGCAAAAGGATTCCCATCATCGCGCATAGATTTCACCACTTCAGACACGTGATGAAGATAACGAGTCTGAAAACTATTTCTGTCTTCATGATGGCGTCGGTGTTGATAACCCAAAGAAGTGGAACTGCGAACTTCATTCTCAAACTCATTAATCATTCGAGAAATTTCTGGACCAGCCACCATCCACTTAAGAAGAGCAGTTTCGTTATGAAGTACATTGATTGCTCCTCCGTCACTCTTGATCAATTTGTTGTTCTGTTCATGAAGCTGGTCATCAGACATGGCAGAGAAGTCCGCGTTAGTTTTCCTACTTGTGAAGTAGCCCTTTTTGAATTCCTCAAACACATAAGGGTGTCGGACAGGTAGCTCTTCCAAGGTTTTGATGAAAACCGGCAACCAGCGAGAGTAATTAGTTAGATCAAGTGCGAAGAACCACGGAGCAATCTGCTTTAGCATTCGCACGTACTCCTCGAAGTTTGATTCGCGAATACTGCTCTAAAAATTCGCGAAACTCTCTAAACATATCTCTACGGAGAATACCAGCTGCCTGAGCAATGCAAATACTGTCCGACATATCGTTGAAGTTGCAAGCATCACGTATGGCATTACCCACATCTGGCTCAAAGCTTAAGATGACTTCTTTACCACACTTGTCTTCCCTCAAACCAGGAACTAAGGAAATTAAATCGTCCTTCAGTCTAGTTCGGTTGATAGACTCAGACTGAACTCCGAGACTCGACATACGATCTGCACAAAGTTTATTGATGCCAGACAGCTTAAAAACAGGGGATGATGTACCATATATAAACTTCTCTTCCATGTAACTAACCAATTCCGCAATGACAGAGCCATAAGTCAATCGATAGAGATTGTGTTTATCATTGCTAAAGGAGCGCTCATGACTGCGGGCTCTGTTGAGAAATCCCCTGTAACAGTCTTTATGATATTTGACTTCGAGTGCTATGAAATCTTGGTTTGCTATTTTGTTAAGTAGATTTGTGTCCTGCATTTCAATGGCTAGAGCATACACTTTTGGGCCAATTTCTTTTGTGCTTGCCTGTACTAAGGGGTTGCCTGTCACAGATTCACCATCACAAAACAAACAACAACTTTTTATGTCAACTGCTTTACATGAGGATCGCATGCACCTAGCAGAGCTCTGGGCGTTTTCAGAATCATCTTGCACATTTTGGTTTCTCTCAATGATTCTCTGCAGTTTCTGAGAGTCGTACTTGTTTCGGCAAAGCTTGTGGTACTTTGCCTTATTAACAATTAATGCGTGCAATAACTCCTTTCCATCACTTATTTTATCCAAGCGAATAGTTGGTGGCAAAGCTTCATGATTATCGAACTCGATCAAGTTTTCACTTAGAGTTTTATAACCTGGCTCTTTGGGAATTATAAGAGGTTCCGGTGAAACACGCTGACACAAAATGCACAATTCCCAATTGATATCACGCACAGGAACAAGTACCTCAGGAAATTGTGTGACATCAACAAGCTCTATTTTTCTTCTTTTACTGGTAGACATGATTGTTATTAAAACTGAAAGAAATGAAAAGCGCATCACGAAATAAGCATACAGAGTAATACAACATACAGAGCATACAAGTAAATACCTTAAAAAAATAATTTACATATATACAAATAATCTTGGTAATATTAATAATTATATTATTAATAGTAATAATAATAATAATAGTAATACAGTAATTACAATAAATAAAATAAATCAATATTACGTTTTATACAATAATCATTTATACATACATAGCTACAGTTACAAACAGTAAAAAATTGACAAAACGTAACAATTAACGATGACATAAAAACGACTACTACTAAAAAAATTATATAGATTTAGTAAATATGTTAATCATAATTGTTAAAATATGAAAACCATAATATATTGTACAATAACACAATAACACAATAAACAAAAAAAACAAAAACAGAAAAACACTGTGAAAAACAAAAACCAAAAAAAGGGATAAACATTACAAACAAAGCTACCGCTAAAAAAGTACAAAGCATAATAATGTAATCAAGCAAACTAGTAACAATAAATAATTCATAAAACATAGAAAGAAAAAAAGAAACACTTTATAAAACTAACATGATGGAGTAAATAACTAGCAAATGATTTTAATGATTAGCAACAAATAATAAGTAAAGCTATATGCACTACATATACTAAAAACTAAAGAAAAAAAAATATCATTACATAACGGAAAACATCATTGCATAGCTAAATAAAACTACCTTAAAATAAATCATAATATGAAATGAATAACTAACGAAATATGAAAAAAGTAAAAACAATATAAAATCTTGTTATGCCGAGTTTTCCCAAATTTTCGAATGTTTTCTTTCCTTTTTCATTCATTTTTAAACTTTTTTTTGTTTATTATTATTTTCGTTACTTTTGTAGTTTATTTTATATCCTTTCAAATAGTTCGTTCTTTTTTCTTCTTTTTAGATATTTCGTTTTTTCTTTATAATTGATTATATTTTTGAAAAATTAAAGCAAAATATCTCCTGATTTATTGATTTTTCTTTTTCTTTTTTCACTCTTTAAAAAATTATTTATAGTTGTTAATAAAAAGTGTCCACCGTTTGCGATGTCATTGCAAAGTTCAATCATTAACAACGTGCCATGTTTTTATTTATTCGTCCGTTATTCGTCCGAATTTGGTTATTACTACGACCGTGACGTAATATAGAGGCGTCAACAAGACACAAATCTTTCTTATCTTTAAAGACCAATTTAACCAATTTTATTCGCTTAACGGTTTGTGTCTCGATTGTTTTACATACAGGAATATATAAACTTAAGTTGTGCAAAAGGATTTGTTGGTGTCCGGCAGTGAAATATTGTTATGTAAAAAAGCATCAACCGACTGCACTACTAAAAAAAAATTTAACAAGAAACTAAAACTTACAAGAACAGAAAAATGCGCATGAGGCATAGTTGGATGGTAAGCCATTTCATAAGCTATTTTACCAAGTTTCTGTCAATATTGTTACACACAAACTAATCTTGAGTTTGTCGGTTTCCATCTTATAGAAATAGTAGATACAATTTCTTAAAAGGACATGAATGAGTCATAAAAAAAATTATCATAATTATTTTAAATATATGAAAATAACGAGGAGTTCCATGGAAAGAAGACAGTTTGATGACCTTATTTTATAGAGTCTTTATTGATGTAGTAAATAATTATTTTGTATTTAAAACTGAAAATGATTTTTATTTATAAAAAGTGAACTAATTCAAATTTTTAACATCTTTGTTTAAAACTAGAGTTTAAAATATAAAATGATTATAAAGTCTGGCTATTAACCTGTTTCTCTTTGTCGTTTGCTTTTGCTTCTTTGTTTTCATTTAGGTCTTCATTTGAAAATTGGATTGCATTTCTGTGGACAGCACTTTGTAAATGTTGAGAAGCGCCATCTTTTTTAATGTAGCATGTCCCATTTATGTATTGTAATGCGGCTGTTATCATTGCCCCTTTGGTATTTGCTAGGATATTCTCTTGATGAAGAGCATATACATTACAAAAGATTTTTACAATATATATAATTCCATTCTCTACAGCAGTTTCTGAACAAAAAACTTTGGAAAGATTCCACTTTTCAAATGTTTTCAAAGTGACTGTTTTTATTCAAAATGTTATCCATTTGATTATGTATTTTAAAAAAGTATAGAATGGTTGAATGATTTGTGGAAATCCTTAGTAAATATGAAACTCCTTATAAAGAAAGTTAATATGTTGTAAGGAAATGAAAATAAAGAGAAAACATTTTTATAAATAGGAAAAAATTGATTGTGCTAAATATTAGCATTTTTTTCTAAAGTATTTGTTTAAAATATATTTTTGTAAACCTTTCTATAAATATCATTGATAATAGTCAATTTTAGTTGAAATACTTGAGTAACAGAATCTGGACTATTATTTACAACCTAACCCGCAGTGCCGGGGTTCAGTGCAACCTAACCCGACAACATTGCGGGAGGGACACGTACCTCCTTCCCCGCCCAATAACCACTTTTTCTTTAGAGGCCCCTTTTTTTTAAGAAATTGACCTATAAATTGATAATTTTTTTTCATATAAGGGAGTGTGTCAAGACCCCCTCATACCCACTTCAAAAACCGCATCGTCTGCCTTGACCCACATATAAGTTTCAAGTCTCACGCCATTTTGGCTTGAAATTAAAAGAAATAAAGCGATGTTTTTTTTCTTTCTCTCTAATAGTAGTTACAAGTTTCAAATATTTATATAATATAATTATAGTTTCATACTACTTTACAGTTTTAATCAGTGCTTAAACAAAGCAAAATTTACTTCTAAAATTGGTAAATATTCAAAAAAAAAATTTAAACAACTAAATTCTCTAACATATCATTACCGACAGATCCAGCCAGGGGCAATTTTAGGAATGAAACGAGGAGAGTGAATCCTTCAAAAGTGCAGAATGCTTCAAAAAAAATATTTAAATATTAGTCGAATGTTAACTCCCCTCTTTTTATATGGGAAGGGGGGGGGACAACAAACCATTTCCCATACAACTCGTGAAATCGCACCTGGGTTTCAATAATTGATGATGAGGAAATATTTTAATAAACAGCTCATCATTAGTTCTTTCTTAAAGGGATGAAGAAAAAAGTAATTGTTTTAATATAATAAATAACTATATAAAAATATTTAACTATAATAAATAAACAAAAATCATTATATATAATATGAACATTACTTGTGAATGAAAGTTTATAAACTTATGAAATATACTTTTCGCAGGTAAAATGCGAGCTGCGTAATGCTTCTTAACAAGGCCCGTATGTATATATGTTTATATATATTATATATATATATATATATATATATATATATATATATATATATATATATATATATATATATATATATATATATATATATATATATATATATATATATGTATATGTATATATATATATTTATATCTATATTAGAGATATAAGATGCATCTCTTTCTCTTTTCTATAAGCACTATGATGATTGCTGCTCAAAGGAGTTATCATCTATAGTTTCATCAACTAAAACTCAATCTGGCTTGATTCGTCATTCAGCCAAATCTCATTCTTTTACTGTATCTGTCCCTACATGCTCTAAAAAATTTTAATCATCTAGTTTTTTCTACTTGCTTCAACGCTTTAGAATTCTCTCCCATCTTCATGTTTTCCTGACCCATACAACCTTTAACCTTTTAAGTCTTCTGTCAACAGTTTCCTTGTTCTATAACTGTATTCTTTTTTTCTAGTAACTCCCAACTTAATAATGGTTGCTTGAGACCTTGTTGGGAGTGCATCAATAAAATAAAAAAAAGTAAAACTAACAACTATAATTTATATTTGATTTGCGTATTTTTTAAACAATCATTCAATAATCAAAGTTGTTACTTTATTCATAATATTATAAAAACTTTATTTTTGTTGTTTATATGTTTATTTTTTGTGTTATAGTTCTAGTTAGTTTCTTTTTATTTTCTCTTACGTTTAGTTGCGATAAGTTAGTTCAGTGCATTTTTTAAATGTTCAAATTTTCATAACAATTTTTTAAATGTTCAAATTTTGTTAACAGCCACGGTCAAATTGTCAAAACAAAGAATTATTGCCAATGTGTTGGGACAAAAAATAAAGATCACTCTTGTTGGTTAAAACATATTAACAAATTAATAAATTCTGCATCTATTCTTAGCATAGGGCATAGTGTTTTTTTTTTTTTTTTTAAAAAAAAAAAAGATTTTTAAATGTTAAATAATTTTCTCCTCTTTAATTCTTTTTTCTTCTTCATTTGACAAAAGTTGGTAATGAATTTTGTCCTTTAAAATTCAATACCAACTACTACTAAATATTGTTTTAAATTATGCCTTATACTCCATTATGCCTCTATTTTCCCAATTGCATTTCACTAACAACAGAATTTGAAATTATTATAAAATATAGCAATTTTTGAGCGCATTAATTTAGCAGATTAAATCCATGTTTAAATCATGTTTCAGTTCCTGGAACTAATATGCTATCTAGATTACAAAAACCCAACAAAATTGTGTGGCAAAATTATTCACCAAATGCATTGAGATCATTATGTCTTGTATTTTTGTTAAGGGAAGCATAAACTAATTAAGATTTGCTACATTTTATTGTCTCAACTACTGATAATGAAGAATTGGATGCCAAAGTGTTTTCTGTTTGGTAAAAATTATATCAATCTAAAAATTTATATTCAAGGTACAATGAAGGGATTTAAACTCAAGCGACTCATCAGTGGACTAGGAGCTGCAGATGGTATACTTTGCAAAACAAAAACTACTGAATGGGCAAACATTATGAGTTTTTAAAGGATTTATGAGTTTTGAAAGATCAATCACCAGATATTATGAGTTTTGAAAGATCAATCACCAGAAGAAACATGGATGTTGAAACAAGGATGAACAACTAGTTAATGAGGATGGTATCATTCCTACTAAAACTAGAGATTTTGGCACATTAAAAGGACTGACTAAATAAATGAAACTACTTGTTTTTAAAACTATTATATTGGTATCATAGATTATAGACTTCAATTTAAAATATAGGATCACTTGGTGATCCTGTATTTTAAATTGTCTTATGCATTACCAATATGTAATGCATAAAACGGCATGCATTAAATACTAAAATAAAAGAACACACTTGATGCAATTAGATGTCCCAATTCTAGTAAGATAGGTAGGGCATCTATAACAGATTTTTTTTTTTTTAATTTTTTTTTACAATAGAAGATTTATACACTCCTATTTACAAAGATAGCATGTTACTATTACATTCTCAAATTAGTGAAATTTTTTGTTTCTTTCCAATGTAAAAATAAAATTGACAAATTTCAGGAATTATTTCATAATGTTATTCTTAATATTATTACAAATATGCTATAGGCACAAATCTGAACTGAAGAAGGTCAAGATGCAAGTTTTGTATATCCGTTGCTTGCAACAGATATACAAAACTATTTAAAGCTTTTCTCTCGTAAGATCTTGTAACATCTCGTAACTCTCTCGTAACATCTAGTGCAGCTTACAAATGCAATGAGACTTCTTTTGGAGAGATCTGATTTAAGTGTCTTAAAACAAACTATTCATTCGCATTTTACAAAGTTATGCCAAGATTGAGGTTCAAATGAGCACACAAGTAGATCTCATGGGTTTTGTTTTTTTTCAAAACCAAAGAGATATTTTGATGTTATTTTTAGAAACCTTATTATGATTAGTTATTAACATTATATGCTGTTTTTACTTTCAAATATTTTTACATTCAAATTTTACATTCATTTCAATTACATTTCATTTCACATACATTTCAAATTTTTTTACATTCAAATATTTCTTAGTATATCAAACCTCTAAAAAACTTTATTAGTAATTTCATCATAACATTAAAATCCAAATTTGACCAAATACTAGTTTTTGAGTACTAAATTTCTAATCAACAAACATTAAGAACCAGCCCCTTAAATTAATGAATTTTTTTCTTTTTATTAAGTATATCTAATTGTTTTGTTCCTTCTAAACAGTTTTTTAACTTTAAATATTTATCATAATGCACTAATTTTAAAAAAATGCCCAAATATGGTAGTTGGAATCCAGCCCACAAAGTTATTTAAATAATAAAAAATTATATTTTTCTATAACCAGCAAAAAAATTTCTTTTCAAAAAATCAATGAGTTTTACATACAGCTCAATTATTATTTATGATTCTATTTCCATAACTTTGCAATTTGGGCCGCTGTGCGCATATGGCTATTTCAATATGACATCATCAATGGCTTTCATGCACAGCTGAATCCACATTGATAATTGTATATAAACAGTGGAGGCTTCAGTACATAATAAGTGTTTGGACTCATATAATCTTTGTATGAAGGACATTTAATACAGTGGTCGGGGATTGGGAATTTGTGGTACATAATGACAATTTTTTTCTTTGTATCACTGCTAAGAAATTAAAGCTAAATTTCAAAGAATTAAAAGTTAAGATTTGACAGTTAAATGTGTTAACTTTATGCTATTGTCATTTACTGGAAAAATGCAACCCCTCATTTTTTTTTTTTTTTTTTTACAGTTATTTAATTATACAATAAATCCCATGATATACTAGTTATTTAGGTATTTAATATTTAAGTACAATTTTTTACTGTAAATGCTTTTTAAAAAAAAAATTTTTCTGGATAATTTTTAATACAGTTTGAAGTTACAAATCAGTAAAGTTTACTTATAAATATTATAATTACTTTTAGAGTTCTTTAATAATGTGTTTATAATAGATAGTTTATAATAGATAGTTTATAATAGATAGTTTATAATAGATAGTTTATAATAGATAGTTTATAATAGATAGTTTATAATAGATAATCTGTTGGGTTTTTTATTTGATGATTGTCAAATTTGTGAACTCTCCAGTTCCATTTGGTTTGTTAAATTTGTCAACTCTCTAGTTTTCATTTGTTTAGACCTTAATTGAAGCATACACTGTTGGAACCATTGGTGAGTAAAATTAATATATTTTTTAAATAAGTTTATCACTAAAAGGCTTTTTGTTTGAATAAAAATTTTTTGACAGTTTTTGGTAAAAAAACAATTTTTTTTTAATTTTTTTTCTTCTTCATTTGACAAAAGTTGGTATTGAATTTTGTCCTTTAAAATTCAATACCAACTACTACTAAATATTGTTTTAAATTATGCTTTATACTCCATTATGCCTCTATTTTCCCAATTGCATTTCACTAACAACAGAATTTGAAATTAATATAAAATATAGCAATTTTTGAGCGCATTAATTTAGCAGATTAAATCCATGTTTAAATCATGTTTCAGTTCCTGGAACTAATATGCTATCTAGATTACAAAAACCCAACAAAATTGTGTGGCAAAATTATTCACCAAATGCATTGAGATCATTATGTCTTGTATTTTTGTTAAGGGAAGCATAAACTAATTAAGATTTGCTACATTTTATTGTCTCAACTACTGATAATGAAGAATTAGATGCCAAAGTGTTTTCTGTATGGTAAAAACTATTTTTGAGACAAGTCTCAAAAGAAAAATCTCTTTTTTAGCGAGGCCAGGAGAGAACTCTCCTGGCTTTACTAATCACGAAAAAGTTCTATTGACTTTTTTTATGCCACATAGGTTTGGCTATAGTCAATTACTACATTATTACTATAGTGTGTGCTGTGACAGCTGTCTGATGTGAATGTGTGGCACCACTAGCTTTTTATGAATAATGCCAATTGATCAAACTCTGTTTTAATATTTTAGATATTTCAAAATAAACCAGCTACCAGCTGTTCTAGTTGTTGATATCTGTACCCCACATCCTAAATGTCATTTGTTATTTATATACTGAGATTTTAATCAATTTACTGTATTTCCTTTTGACTGAACTTTCAACCTACCTTATTTTTGATTGACAGTTATTTCTATTGAATCAAAAAACTACATCTGTTTAATATTTATTTTGTATATGAGTTTCAAGTTTGTATCTATAAAGCACAGTCTGAATATTCTCAAAAACTTGAGAAAGAGGTTCCTTTAAATTAAGATCGTCCTCGCCCAAACTAAACCCTCAGTCAACATAAGTACAATTTGTTGTGCATATAGCTATATCAGTAATAAAAAAGATTAAATATTGATATTATTGGTTAAGTGATAGTAATACTGATAATATTTATAACTTCTTTGCATTTTCTAGCTCTCTAAATTATAAATTAAGTTATAATCAATTTAAAACAAAAGTGGAGAAAATCTATAAAGAGTTTTCACAAAACTGTTGATATACAGACATTATTGTTAAGAAGACTGGAAAATCTCAGTTATAAGATTGAAGATTAAAAACATTTTAATAAACAACAGATGCAAATCATTGCTGCTATTTTTGAGTCTTTTGGGAGTGCCTAGATTGCAATACCTATAACTATAAGCTGCTAACTCTAAGTCAGACCCAATGTCTAAGCCAGACCCAGACCATAGACTAGATTCTAAATCTGAGCCTACAAAAAGTGTTTAATACCATCTTTAGGATGCTTTCAGCTGACTAGCAAGAAAAGATGCCATTGCCGCCCAGAGATTATTAGAGCAATAGTTTGGTTTTTCAGAGTTGCTGGTAAGATTATTAGCTTTCTGGCTTAGAAATTATGAGTTTCTTTATTGGCAGATGGCAGTCTATTTCTGGTAGTTGTTGTAAAGCATGGTGTCGTGATGTTTACATGATTTCATAAAGCACTAATTTCCATTCCATTTTAATTCCAATTTAAATTCCATTAAAATTTTCCATTAATTTGATTTTCAATAAAATTGCTAAAATGTTCAGCTGGCTCAAAAAATTCAAGATTAATATTAAACATACTGATGTAAACTTAGTCAAACAAATTTGCAGCTTTTATCAATGGAAAATTTCCTTGATAGTGTTTTTAATTTTACACCTTAACAAACTTTTTACCCAGCACAATCTTAATTGTGAAGGGCATGATGGGTAAAAATGATGGGTACACCACTAATATTTTAATTTTACACCTTAACAAACTTTTACCCAGCACAATCTTAATTGTGAAGGGCATGATGGGTAAAAATGATGGGTACACTTCTTTTGGTGTTACAAGCTGTTCTCTTACTATTACTAATATAGAAAACAAAAAACAAAAAAAACAAAAAAAGTTCATGTAAATTCAGGCTGTTTTGCTCTCTACAAGTGTGCTATCTTTTCTTACTACTTTATAAATCAAGACCCTTTCAGAAAATTGAGTGCACAATGACAAGCACAACAGCAGGTATAATAGACTCTGGTACAATCACATAAAAGAGCTTAATATGCTAGTAATAGTCAGTGAAGCTATGTTTTCAGCAGTGTTCATTATAAAACAAGTTTTTTTGACAGTTGCTGCGCATATGAAATATGAATAATCAAACTTATCAGTATATTGAAATACAACCATGATACACACCTGCAACATAAAAGAGCTTAATATGCTAGTAATAGCCAGTGAAGCTATGTTTTCAGCAGTGTTCATTATAAAACAAGTTTTTTTGACAGTTGCTGCGCATATGAAATATGAATAATCAAACTTATCAGTATATTGAAATACAGCCATGATACACACCTGCAGCGAGTGGCTCTACATTTCCATGCGTTAAGTGTTCACAGCCTATTTCAAAGTCTGAAATTTATTGGCTCCCCAGGTTGTATGCTTGAGGTTTTTCAATTACAAAAAACAGACTGAGTCTAGATCTGATATCTTATGGAAGCTTCTTCACCATAACTGGACAATTGACCAGTTTACTTTTAATTTTTATACAAAATTAGAGGTCCTGAAAAGTGGTTTAAAGGCCAATTTAAAAGAAAGGCAAATTAAAAGACAAAAAGTGGCCTGTCAAAAATGTCTTAGCATATGTGTATGTGCTCTTACACAACATAACTGTTTAGCTGATGCTAAAACAATTATGTTACTGGCGATTCTGATTATGCCATTAGTACCAACTGCTGCATTTTTAAATAAATGCAGTTAATTTAAATAAGGTGCAGTATTTAAATAATTCTGCAGATTACTTCAGTGAAAATGAAGTAATCTGCATGTTATAAGTAGCCATCTTGAGAGTCCTTAGAAGTTGCTGCTAGTAATTTGAATATCGTGATTGTAAAATATTTTTAAAACAAAACAACTTCTACTGATTCCACAAAATCTGCATGAAAATGGCTACAATCTTGATGGCAATGAGTATTATTATATGCCATTCAAATTGGTTATCTTGAGATTCTAAAGGTCTTTTTTCTTCTTTTTAGGGTACTCAAAGATTCACTACATAGCAAATAATCACTAGTTAGGCCCAAACTGGTCAAGCATGGATTGAAATCCACTTGTATTACAATTACCCACTCAATATCCATATTCTTCATTATAACACCTTGAGTATAGTTATGAATGGATCTGCAACTTGCTTTAGAAGCTGCTTTTGCCTTGTTGTAGCAGTTTGTGAGCTCTGGATATTTAGTTGCATTTCAAGTGGCTTAGGGTGCATTCATTTGACTTAATCCTTTCATAGCAATACCAATGTTGTTATCTGAGTGGTAACATTAAGCTCATAATAGCTGATAAGTGCTTCAGCTGACTTGGGTTTTTTTTTTTCTGGTTATGGGTATCATTATGAATATTAATTTTTGATTCCTTGTAAATGTACTCTGCTGCTGGAATGTTAATCAAATGTAATGATGTGTCTAGTAGAGGTTGTCTGATGAGATAACCGATTAAAGAGGGACAAACTTTAAGACAGTCATTTCTTAGATTTGTGAGAACCAATTTTATAGACATTTATTGTTGTGGTTACTATCATTATATTCATCACTCTCATCCCTATCAACCTTTAATTAAACTAAGATTGAAAAAAATGTCTAAAATCTCTGTCACTTCATCAAAAAATATTGGGTGTTAAAAATGGGGTGTTGAACACTGAATATAATCTTAGACTGCACATCTATCTAGGTAAAACTAAGTTTCCTGTAGTGTTTCACAATCTTAGTGGATATGATAAACACTTGACTAGTATGAGAATGTAGACTGCCATGTCTAATATATCGAAAACTTTTATCACTAAAAGAAAAAATTTATTAAAATTTGTTTTGAGAAAAAAATCAAAGATAATAACTAAAATTCTTGGTGATTATCATGATATTTTTCTCTAAACCAATGTGACTAATTTCAAACTAGAACAATACTTGTTGAATGTTGAGGGATGCCATGCTGAAAAAGATTAAAGCCTAACTAGACAGGCTTACAGATGTGTATCTATTCTTTGAGAGAAGGCTATGTTGTAGATTTTTAATGGTATCAAAGAGTTTTCACAAAGCCAAAAACTCAGACATGATAACTAGGTAATGATAACTTTAACTCCAACAGTTGGGATTTATTTTGACGCAAACAACCTCATGGTTGAGCTATGATGCAATCATCACTATTAGTAGTAAGTAAAACAAGTGAGTAAAATCTGCAATAAAAGATGTTCTATCGAGATGATCTATCTAGTATTCACTAGCTATTCACTAGCTCCTGAGACTATGAGAAATGGTTGAGTGACTATCAACAAAAATTTGTTGAAAATCAAGAGTGTAAGTATTTTGGTTGAAAATTGAGTGTAATGAGTAAAATTAGTTTCAAAGCTTTATAATAATGAATGTGTGATGATAAAGAATGTTTAACAAAAAACTGTGCAAAAAAAGTCAACTTAAAGATTTCTTTAAGCTTATAAATAATTAAGTCTTCAGAAAAACTTTAGAAAATCTACAAAAACACATATAAGTTTACCTCGTTTGCAAGTAGTTAAATTGCAAAGATAAGTTGCACGTTCATCATATTTGCACACCTAGTTGCACATATTAATCATATTAATCACAAAAAATATTTAAGGAGACCTGTTGGCAATGCCACAAAAACAATGCTAAGGTTAAATAAGCTCAAAATGCATTATGCAGACAGTTTGTAGTAACTCTAAGTATTTAATGTATGAGTTTTGGTATAAACAAATAATGGGTAAAGATGGTGATAGATTGCAATTGTTATATTCAGACACTAAGAGTTAACATTGCTTGAGCTTAAAACTAAAAATATCTGCATGCTTAAGAATACCTTAAAGATGCACTTAAGTCTTTGGCTAAAAAATTAAGTAAGTTAAAAGAGTTAGCAGAACTTTTTTAAAGAAAGATCTTAGGTATGAGTTATACAAGTAGTGTTTAGAGATTCTAAAAAATGAAGCATGCACAGGTTGTATTTTTGCATACATTAGGAGCCTTGTTCATTAAACAGAAATGTATGATCAGATAAAGTCAAAACTAACTCCTATTAACACCAAAAAATCTGTGAACCAGTTAGTGTGAATAATAAAGACCAATGGTTCTCGTAATAGGATGCAATAGAGTTTCATCTAGAATTGCCTTCAAGAAGTTGTGGCCATGTATTGCCATGTCTGTACATATGCAACCAAAAGTTGCATATGTACAGACGTGCAATATTTATTGTATTCTTGTTAATTAATGGTTTTGGCTTTTTGTAGTGGTTGGCCACAATGATAATTGTCACTTGTTGGTGCAGTAGGCATCTTGGTGATGTGGTCAGGGGGTGATAGATAACATTGCCAAACAGCCTATATCGTTAAACATTGATTGACAACCTTGACCAACCAACCAGAAATTTTTGTAGCTATAGCCAGTGTCTTGGTAGGGATAATCCGAGCCAATACTTATTTGAGCTATACTATGATGATAATAGTTTTTCACTCATGTAAATTATGTTTTAAAGTTGAATGAACCTCTAAAATGCACAAACAGGCAATTTATTACTTGTTACTGTTATAAAACTTTTTTAGTACATACTTTGTTCAAGTTGTAATTATGGAAATATAATAAAGTTGTTATTAAGATAACAATAGTAGTTATGGAAATATAATAAAGTTGTAGATAAAATAGATAAAATAGTATTAAGATAACAATATATATTACTAAAGTTTCCCTGATAAAATATAGGCTAAAATTTATAAATTGTAGAATAATTTTGTATAAATTTTTAGTGACGTTTTATGATCAGTTTATTGTATTGGAGGCTTTTGGCTTAACCATGGCTGTTGTGGTTGCACTGACAATATATACATTTCAATCAAAAAAAGATTTTAGCGCATGGGGTGCTGGGTAAGACATTCATTTTCTATTAAAAATTTATTGATTCTGTTAGTAACTGGTAAATAACTGTCAATAATTGAGCATATCTATATAGATATGCTCAGTTATTGTAAGTTTTTTTATAAATTTTTTTGTATATATATACATATACTTTTGCTGTAATAAATTTTTTTTTTTTATTATTTACCTCCTCAAGGCCGAGAAGGCCACTACAGATGAGGAGGCTACTTAATAGTGGTTATAGTCCTCTCTCAACTCTATAACTCCACTACAACTTTACACTACACCACTACCACTACTACTAATGTCTATCATATCTTGATTATATCTGGCCAAACCCAAACACTCAGTGAATCTATGTAAAGAGCCTTTGCTGATGGCTATTTCAGTATATCACTATCAATGACATTTCATACAAAGATATTACATGTATGTATTTATATATATACATATATTTATATACATATATATGTATATATATATATATATATATATATATATATATATATATATATATATATATATATATATATATATATATATGTTTATATATATAGAATGCGGTAGTGGTGTAGTGGTAGAGCCCTTGTTTCATAAGCGAGAGATTCCGAGTTCGATTCCCACCACATCCCTGGTAGTGCCGTGCTCAACTTGTTTCTCCGCGCAGCAGTCTTGTTCATTAAGGTTCGGATTTAAAGAGTTGAGAGAGGGTTATAACCACAAGTAGCCTCCTCATCTGTAGTGGCCTTCTCGGCCTTGGGGAGGTGAATTATAAAAAAATATATATATATATATATAAAAATTAGTAAAAAACACTTAAGTAACTTTTTTCTTTAACTTTAAGTTTCACCATTGCTGGATCATCAGGAAGAGTTACTAAATCTCAAAAAAAATTCAATTTAGAGAAAAAAATATTTTACAGGAAGTTATAAATTATTATAACTAAAAATAAAAATAAATTTTTTTTTTAATAACTATATTTTTTTGGTTAACGGGAAGTACAGAAAGTAATTATTAAATAAATTTCTTTGGAATGGGGATAATTTAATTTGGTCATTTTTTTAAATAATTTTTTAAGAGGTATTCATTTTCGTGCCTACATTTAGAAATTAATTCAGATTTTTTATTTAATACATTTTCCTGATTTAAATGAGTAATTATTTCAAATTTTTCTTGCAAACATAGCATACATTTTTTGGAAATGTTATTATAGGCAGGGGCAGATTTTAGAATAGACCATTGTAAATTAAAATTTTTCTTTTTTTCTTTTAAATCCCAAATATATTTTGACAGAATAGTCTCTTTTGAATATTTTTTGTGGTTAAACGATTGTTTGTGGTTGGCATAACATTTTTTCCATTCCCCCTCGGTTAAGCCAATATATTGTTTATCAGGGTTATTTTGCGAGGAAACAATGCACTTGTAAATTACATTTTTCGAAACGGCATTTTCCATTTAGAGGTCAATCTATTTTTTGTTTACAATTACAATAATCAGTGTTTTTTTCTTTTATATGTTCATTTTTATTAATTAACACGTAGTTGTGGCCTTTTTATAATTCTTTTTAAATTTTTTGTACAACTTACTTTAATGGTATTTCTGTTAAAAATCTTATGTAATTTATCAGAGGGAGGGAAGTGTTTGTCTACTAATTTTAGAAAAATTTTACCTATATTTGTTGAAACATGTTTGCTGTATGGGGGTTGAATCAAATTATGTTTCTATTTCTATTACGCTTTTTTGCAATTTTCTTTTCAAATTTTAGCTCAAAATTTTGAAAGCCACTTTTTTTAAGGGCATCTTCATAAATGCGTTTAGAGGAGTTAAAAATATTTTCATTAGAAGAGTTTTGGTTTAGCCTATTGTTAATTGAAATTGGAATTTGTTTTAGAATTTGAGAGGGATGGTTCGAACTCACATTAATATACAATAATTCGTCATTAGGCTTTTTGTAGGTTAAATGTGACATCAAGTAAACTCACTATTTTTAAATTTATGTTTATTTCAATTTGGAAGCCAATATTTTTAAAAACTCTAATAATATCTTTTCTAATTTTATCGAGTTGTGGCGCTGATTTTTTATGCATTATTATTAAACCGTCGTCGAGATAAAGACCTAATTGATTAATTTGAATTATTTTAGCTAGGGTATTTAAAATATATAAACCTACAAATTTGCAAATTTCTACTCCGTCGATCCGTCTGATGATCCATCAATGGGGAAACTTAAAGTTGAAGAAAAAAGTTAGATAAGTGTTTTTTACTAATTTATTATTGCTCTGTTCTTTAAGAACATTGAGCACTCTATTTGTAAAATACACTAACATAATTTACATATATTGTTTGGTAATAAAATTGTTTATCTTTCTTATTGTTTGGTAATAAAATTGGTAAAAATAAATTTTTTAGCAATTTTATTACCAAACAATAAGAAAGTTGTTGTATTGTTAAACTTGTTTCTGATCCTAGTCAGTGCTCAGTTTCTCCACATTTACCCTTAGGTGCTTCTGATCATGGTTTGATCTCTCTAAAACTTTTATCTTTGTTGTTTTTATTCTTCTTCATCATCAGAATCCCCCTATCATTGTACCTCTTACAACTTCCTTAAAGCTGACTGGAACTCTTTCCGTGATTGTCTTTGTGATGGCCCTTGGGTAGAAATCTTTTGTCTTCCTGCAGATAAATGTGCTTCTCACATAACTTCTTGGTTTCAGGCTGACATGGAGTATTTCATTCCCTCTCGAAGATTCCAAGTTAAATCTCACTCTTCTCCTTGGTTTATCTCACATTGTGCTGCTGAAATTTTCAATCGAAACCATTACTTCCATATCTATCAGCAAAGCAATTCTCCAGAAAACAGACGTCTATTTACTATTTCTAGAAACCATTGTAAGAAGGTTTTGTGTAACACAAAAGTTGGCTATTATCAGGTCATGAAATCTCGTATTTCATCACAAATATTAGGTTCTCGTGATTTCTGGAGAATCTTTAACAGTATCAATAATAAGGGCAAATCTGTTATTCTACCTCTCTTGTAAGGTCAGACTTTGTCACCTCACCTAAAGACAAAGCTAAATTGTTTGCTAAGTTTCATCAATATCATCTCTTGATTCCACTAGTTGTGTTTTACCTGATATAGCCATCAAACCGGTTGATCCATTGCTTGACATTCGAATTACTTCACTATAATTCACTATAATTGAAAATAATTTACTCCAGCTTCTGTATCTAAAGTGATTTCCTGCTTAGAATCTTCTACAGCTTGTGGTTCGGACAACATACCTGTTGTAGTCTTGTAGAAGTGTTCTCCAGAGCTGTTATCTATACTTTCAAAACTAGTTAATAAGTGCTTATCAGAGTCTTGTTTTACGACATGCTGTAAAGCAGCATCTGTATGGATTTCGATCTTCTCGTTCTACAGCTGATTTGCTAACAGTAATAACTGATAGGTTTCATCGTGCATTAGATAGAGGTGGAGAGGTTAAGGCTCTTGCTCTTGACATTTCGAAAACTTTTGATAAAGTTTGGCATGCTGGCCTTTTCCATATGCTTTCTTCTTACAGTTTATCAGGTAAGTTCTTTAAGATTATTGAATCGTTTCTTTCCAATCGTAGTATAAAAGTTGCCCTTGATGGACAGCACCCTTCTTCATATCCTGTAGCTTCAGGGGTTCCTCAAGATTCTATTCTTGGCCCTATACTATTTTTAATTTACATTAACAATCTAAACTGCACTGCTCTAAAGAGCTGGCATCACTTGTGCCATCTATTAAAATTCATTCTCGTGTTACTTGTCTTTCAATTAAGTCTCATCCTTTTTCGGTGACTATTTCTAAGTGCACTGAAAACTCTTATTCGTCTAGTTTTTTTCCTCGAACACCAGTTCTTTGGAATTCGCTTCCTTCATCTTGCTTTTCTAATTCATATAATTTGCAATCTTTTAAGTTGTCTATCCATCATTATCTTGCTCTATAAACTTCATCTTTTCTCTTCCAGTAACTTCCAACTCTAATAGTGGTTGCTTGTTGGAAGTGAAGATGTTGAAAAAAAAAACAAAAGAAAAAAAAACTTTAGTGTGGTATCTTTGGAGTGTACAGCATGAATACAATACTCAAATTCTTTCATTGAAACATTTTTCACACTTTTATTAAGTAATAGTGTATATTTAATATCTATACTTTAGCATTGAAGAAAAAAAATTGCTTTAATGCCAACTAATATCTCCTATTAGTTGAGGTTTGACTTAACAGGTATTTATTTTAGTCAGTTTGTTAAGATGAATCATTTTCCTTGAAGTTCCTTGAAGTTTCGAGTTATCAGAAATTAACTGTATATATATACTCTCGGTTAGTTGTCTTTAGTTTTCCCATAAAATGTCAACTATGTTTTATTAAAAAAAAGATTATTTTAAAAGACCAAAAAAAGTTTAAAAACTTTAAAAAGTTTTTAAAAGCAGTACTCCCTGCAATTTTACCTATTTGTCATTCAGTGTTGCAGCACTCCTTGCATGTTTCACCTACTTATCAGTTTATTTAGCATCTTTCATCAATTTAGCATTAACTTATGACATGTTTTACCTATATATATATATATATATATATATATATATATATATATATATATATATATATATATATATATATATATATATATATATATATATATATATATATATGTATATGTATATATATATGAGTATGGTAGCAGTCAAAACCTCTTCTTATATGAATCTAATAGGCTGGGTTGACTTGGCTGCCTGACTTTAATATTTTTATGGCAGTTTTTTCGGCATTTGTGTGAACTTAATTTATTGAAACTATAATTTATAAACAATTTTTATATCATTTGCTGCAGTCAAAAAGTGCAAAAAAGTAAGAATGGCTAGGTTTTTTTTTATTGTTTGAATAAACGTGACCATATTCCATTGTCACTTTTACTCAAACAATAAAAAAACAACCTTAAAAAGAGTTAAAATAACCATTGTTTGCTTACATAGTTAATAGCCTCTAAAATAGTATAAGAAGAGCTAAAGGCAGAGACAGAACTTAGGCACTTACTAGAATTCATTAGCTGAATGTTTGGTTTTGGGCTAGCATTTTATGTATAAAGAACACAAATATTTGTGAGAAAAATTCTTACAATTGTATTTTCTTTTGCTGCAATAAATCTGTAAAAAGTATGCATTTTAATCATGAAAGTGAAGAAAATGTATATTTTATCTGTTATTATATTTTAGATTATTTGCAATGCTTTGGATAATTGTTTTAGCTGGTTTTTTGCAGGTTTTTTTTTTTTAAATTAGATTTTAACAATAATTATTTTTATGTTTTGATTTATTTGTTTGTTTAGTTTTATACATTTTTACTATCAGTTAATTATTTTTAATTAGATTTTCATACTTTATCAGTTATTTTATTTTAATTAGATTTTCATACGTAATGAGATGTTTGAATTGATTCTTGCTGTGGCTGGTGCAATTCTCTTTGCTGGGTTTATTGTTTTTGATACACATATGATGATTCATAAGTTATCACCAGAAGAGTATATTCTTGCTGCAATTAATTTGTATCTGGATATTATTAACTTATTCCTTGAAATTCTCAAAATTCTTAATGCAGCAAAAAGAAACTAACTATGTATTTACTCTGTGGGATTTTAAAACATTTTTGTAAAATTTATGTTTAGTGAGTATAAGGAAAAGTTTGAAACAAAATATATTTAAATGCTTTTGGTTTATTTTATGTTCATTTTTTTAATATATTTAATTTATTTATTAATACTAAATATTATTTAAGCTTTAATAAAAAGTTTATGTAAGTGAGTAAAAAAAAAAAAAAAATAACAAAAAAAGAATTTCAGTTTATTATTATATGGAAAAAAAAAAAATAAAGTGTTTGATCCAATTTATTGAAATAAAAGTGAAATTTAAATTTTAACAAATATTTTAAGCGATTCAATCATAATAAGATGAATGCTGTGCGGCAAAGTTTAAACTATGTATGGTCTGTTCAAGAAGTTATTGGAAATGGTGCAACTGGAACAGTGTACAAATGTTCAGCTAAGGTATAAAACCTCAAAATTAACAAATACTTTCCAAAACTTGTTTTAATAAAATTTTTATAAAGTTTATTCGATTGGTGTGTCATATATGTGTAATATTAAATCAATTTTAGTTGAATATTAGTGAGAATGAATTTAAATACAATATTTATATATATATATATATATATATATATATATATATATATATATATATATATATATATATATATATATATATATATATATATATATATATATGTATATATATATATATATATAAATATATATATGTAAATGTATATATATATATATATATATATATATATATATATATATATATATATATATATATATATATATATATATAGATATATATTTAAATATAGTTCTGTAATTTGTCGGCTTTGAGAGTACAGAGTACTTTAAGAGTATATATATATATATATATATATATATATATATATATATATTTATATATATATATAGTCCTACAATTTGTTGGCTTTGAGAGTACGGAAGGTAAAGAATGATTTTTTTAACAATAAATTAATTTTCCGTGCTTAAATAAATTTTAATAAAAAGCATGAGAATGTTGTACTTCTAACTCTTGTGTTGTCTAAAAGCCAAAACCATTAATTGCAAATCAAACAATTTTTAGACTACAACAAAAGCAAAAACTTATATCTTTTCTTTTTCTTAATGAAAAATTTTGTTTTTATTTTTTTAATGCTGTTTACTGTTTTTATTTTTCAACTATGTTTTTTTTTTTATCATTTTAGTTTATTTTTGTTTTGCTTTGTATCATTTTTGTTTTATTGTTTGATTGTGGCATGTTTTTTATTAGACTTTTCACCAATTTTTTTGGTATAAAGTCTAATAAAAAAAGTAGAGTTAGTAAAGTAATCAAAGAAAATAATAGGTGTGAGCAGTTGCACTAATGGGTGTGGGCTATTGCATTATCTTGCTGAAGTATCCGATTGTTACTAAACACTGGGTTGCCTTATTTTTGAGCTACTGACTAAGTTTTTGATATATTTTTTGTGGTTTATTGTTTCTTTGTCTAAGATGACCAATGGCATTATTTCTTCTGAACAGATTCATGATGATATTTCCATTTTTATTAGTAGCACTTTTTCCATTTGCTTCATCAGGATTTATAGCCCATCAATGTCAAACATTTTTTTAATCAGAAAAGAAAATTTGTAATAAAATTTTTTTTTCTGAAATTGAAATTATAAAAATTTAATTCTTTTATTTTCTTGACTAAATGTATTATATACTATCTTTTTTTTTTGTATGCTCTACAAGTTTATTTAAGTAATAATTGAATTCTAAAGTTGACAATACTTTGCCTAAACTTAGAGGGAAACCTTTTTCTTATGATTTAAACAAGTTTTTACTTTGCGTCTGTTAATTTTGTATATGCAGTTTGTGGTTAACTAAGTGAGAGACAAAAATCGATACTACATCTATCCTGAATATTTTGTACCATCTTTGTACTTAACAAATAGTAACTGAATCTTTGAAAATCTCAAGTGTTGTGTGACCATTTTAGTACTTAAAAAGTATTACATTTAGGAAATTAAAATGCTAAGTTTTAACAAAAAATTCATAAGTTTTTGTACAAATTATTTTTACATAGTTGTAATCTCAATTCATAGCATCAAAATTATAATTGCAATTGTTTTTTCATTGCATTGATAGTTGCAACTATCTATGTATCTTGCTTGATAGTCACTGAGAGGAGCTGTAACAGTTTAATACCTTTTATTGTTAGAAACAATTTGAAAATCATGTGGTATCACAATCGGTGATAGACTGTGGGGTTTGATAAAATGTAATGCTGTATTACACCTCATTGATATTGTGACACTTCATTACATCCCACAAAGATTATTATGGATTATTATTGCTTCTTTATTTAGACCAAAATAAAAATATTATTAGAAGTAATCAGCAAATCATAAAATTAATTTTTTTTTTCCCGTTAACTATAAGTAGCATAAATTATAGTTACATATGTAAAAAGTATTTAGGAGTAAAATTTTTTTTTCTAGATTGTTTCATTATTTTTATAAATTGTTAATTTTTATTACTATTATATTAGAAAACGGGTGCTCCATGTGCTGCAAAAGTATTCAACTCACAAGCTGACAGAAGACCATATGAAGTGCGGATCCGAGAGATTGAATTGCTTCAAAAATTATCACATCCTAATATTATTAAATTGATGGGGTTAGAACAAGAGGTAAATTAGGTTCTCTTTTTTTAAAGCTCATTTATATCTACTTGTTTATTATTTAAAAACTAATTAGTATAACATATATAAAGGAGGAGAGGATGAGAGGTAGAATCTAAGAGGTAAAAGTGTTTTTTTCAAGGTGTCTGTTTAAAGTTTCATTGATTATATAAAGTTCTGCTACACTAAATGGTGTGTAGAGTATTTTGTTTCTTTTATTAAATCTAATGATATGCTCAAGAGTATAATTTAAAAAAGTAGTTATTTGTTGCTATTATAAGTAGTAAAACTAATACCCAATCAACCAATGGGTATTAAAAACATGTAGTAAAATATTAATAGAATAATTTTCCTTAAAAAACATTATTTTCACTGCTATGGTCCACATAAGTGTGCTGTGTTGTTTCTTGACATGGTAATTTTTTATAGAAAGTGTGATGGGAGAGAGAGATTTTTATAGAAAGTGTGCTGGGAAAGAGAGTTAAATTCTCTAGCTAGTCTTTGTATCGGTTTTATTCTAAAACTTTTATTTTTGATCGGAAAATTTGAAACAAATTTTCTAGGCGTTTCCACCTTTCATCTGCTTAGGTTTCTGTGTTCATATATTCTACACAAAATTATTATTATTACACACTGCAAGGAGATTCCAGTGATTGACATCTCTGTTAGTGAAAAAGTTGTGTCGGTGTGCACAGTTTTTTACAATTTCGCAATGTTATTGTTTATGATATCCTTGTTTTGGAGCAATAGTTTATGGTTTTGTATACATGATTAACATGGTCTAATTTATTCTCAACTTTGTACTGTTGAATGCAGTCTGCATGCACTCTTCTATCTGTTAAAGTAGTAAGATTAAAAGTTCCCAATCTTTTTTCATAATCAAAATTTTTAAGTGAGTGAGTGACTTTCATTGCCATATGTTGAACATGCTTAATGCATTTAACGTCTTTTTTTGAATAAGCATTACATACAGGCACACCAAACTCTAAATGAGGTCTAACATAACTAGATTTAGGGTTACCATTGTTACCATAGCCAAAATGCATAACTTTACATTTATCAACATTTAGTTTTATGAGCCAAATTTCTGTCCAAGTTACAATTGCGTTTATTTCTCTTTGTAATTTTTGGGAATATTCTTTAATTGATATCCTGGCTATTAATATACTGTCATCAGCATAAAGCTTACAGGAATAGTATTTTAAGGCATTTGGAAGATTGTTTATATAGATTATAAATAACAGTGATCCTAGTACACTTCCTTGTGGTACATCTCCAAGCGCAACACGTTGTTACCTGTTTATTAGAAAGTTTAATATCCACTTTAATAATTTTATATTTATGCCATATGCTTGTAGTTTTTTGTGAAAGTCTTAGATGTGGCACTTTGTTGAATGTTCTGGCAAAATCTAAAAAAACGACATCAGCCCACTCTTTTTTTGAAAGTATTGTCGTGACTTAATCTAATGTTTCCAATTAATTAGTAACACAACCTTTATTGCAAACAAATCTGTGTTGTTGTTTGGCTATGAGTTTATTTAAGTAGAGATGATTCATAACTGTGTCTTTTATGATTTACTCCAAAATCTTACATGAAATTGAAGTCAGGGAAACTGGGCGATAGTTTGCTGGGTTACTACGATTACCACTCTTATGTAACAGTGCCACAGTGACTAATCTTCACATGTCAGGGATAACTCCTTACTGTAAAGAGCTTGAAAATATTATAAAGAGTGACTTGGAAAATTCTAAGTGGCATGCTTTTAGTGCCCAAGGGTGAACTCCATCGACCCCTAGAGCTTTGTTAATGTCCAAGTTGAATAGTTGTTTACAAATTTCTTTAATGGACAGAGTGGGAAGTCTTTTATTTTCTGATGTACGATTCTCAAAATGTGGCACCAGTACTTAATTTGATTCCTCTACAAATACAGATTTAAAATAATCATTAAGAATGTTGCTAATGTCTGTTCTAGAGTTTAATACTAAGCCGCCATCAGTATAAATCATATTGCTTATCAACTTGGATGCTGTTTGCTTCAGTTTCACATAACCATATAATCGCTTTTTATTTGATTTATCATCTACAATATTTTTCATAATCTAATACAGATTTTTTTAATACTCTTTTTTCTTCTTTTTGCACTGCTTTATAATTGTTGACAATGGATATACTTTTTGAATGAGTTAGCTGTGCTAGTATCCATAGTTGTTGTTTTCTTTTAATTAAATGTTTTAGTGATCTGTTCATCCAAGGTGGTTGCATTTTGAGATTTTTAGACCATTTTACAGGTATACAAGTGTTTATCATTTGGGAACTTACCTTTCCTAAAATTATAACTAGATCTTTTAAATGTCTGTTTATGAACATTGGCTATAAATAGGTTCCAGAAAATTGATACATGAAATTGTTCAGTGTTATCACTTAGCGGTGGATTTGACTCTACGTCAAAAACCCTATTCATAGACTCTGATAGAATTAAATCAAGGTAATTTGATTTCTTTTTTAGCAAAAAAAATAAAATAAAAATAAAATCATTTTTCTATGGAAACTTGATTTCTATGAAAATATAATTTCTAATAGGTTTTTATATTGATGATTTTAATTATGGTATTTTTTACTTTGAAATATATTATAATTATTTGGTAGTAATATACCTACCTTCTGGTAGTAATAACCCACCTTCATTAATTAGTTAGAAGATTACATCTGATTTTTATCATCTACCATAATGTTTGGGTTGTTATCTTCATCATCATCTGTTAATATTTTCAAATTTTTGGTTTTGAAAATATTTTTGATCATTACAATGTGATACAAAAGTAATCCATCAGTTCACAAATTTTAGTAAAATAAATCATTAGAGAATAGTTTTACACTTGAAATCAAATAGCAAGATATTTTTATCTGCATCATACTTAGCCATATTATTGCATAATTACAATAGTTAATGCTTAATTACACAAGAACAAAATAAAAGAACAGAACTTTTTATCTTACTTTATAACTAGCATGAATAAATTTGAAAACTAAAATAAAAAATTAAACTAAAAAAATGCTGTTTGAGCACTAAAACTTAGTTCATAAGAGAGATAAATCTTATCTTTGTCACTTGTCTCTTATCAATTTTTATGTCTCTTTTGTCTGTCAAAAAAAAAAAAAACTGCTTTTGTAAGTAGTTCATTTTCAATCCAATTGAGCTTTGGAATCCTTTAGCACTTTGTAGATGTCCTACACATCTAAGAGGGTTTTTATTTTTTCCTCACTCCTGAATATGTCATGAAAACTGCATGACATTTTCATTCATTTTTTAGAAATGTTTAAAATAGTTTTTTTGTTTTTTTAATTTTTTTATATTAATTGCAGTATGTGCGTTTATGTGTGTATTTATATATTTCTTTTGTGTACAGAAGATCTATTTTATGTATTTATCCATTTATAAATATTGTAGATTGGCTCTAAAGCAACAGTGTTAGTTATGGAATTATGTGGTTCAAGTCTTCATGAAATAATTGAGGAACCTGAAAATATGTTTGGATTAGATGATACAACATTGATGCACATTATCCAAGATGTTTGTAGGTCTACTATTTTTATATTTTACTTTACATTATATATACGCTATATATAAGATCAGACCTATGATTTAAAGATGGAATGTTTGGATTAAAAGGAATGAAGCAATAAGAGTTTCCAAACCTGTTTGGAAACTCTTATATCAGGAGATTATATAAGATTATCAGGAGATTATATAAGATTATCAGGAGATTATATAAGATTATCAGGAGATTATATAAGATTATCAGGAGATTATATAAGATTATCAGGAGATTATATAAGATTATCAGGAGATTATATAAGATTATCAGGAGATTATATAAGATTATCAGGAGATTATATAAGATTATCAGGAGATTATATAAGATTATCAGGAGATTATATAAGAGTAGCTTTTTTCAGCAGAGAGAGAAAAATATGAGTCCAAGGACTATCACAAAAAAAATTTTAAAAAGAATCCCAGTAAGCTCTGGGATAGTAGTAATTAGTGTGATGTAGGGTGAGTCTGAAGAAGAAGTATTAAATAAAAGATTTATAGAGATTGTTGCATGGTCAGAACCACCTAGAACAGGACAAGAAGACACAAGCTAGAGTCTGAGACAAGACACAATTCAAGAAGTGGAAGTACGTGATTAAGGTTGTTTAAAAAATGAGTCACAAAGTTAACTGAGTAAGAGGTTGAATAATACAGAATTTATAAGTTTTAGTGTCAGCAGGGTCAGTTGTGTTAGACCCAAAATCCATTCAGTGTGGTGAGTGTTTCAATTGCCAATAACAACAATATTGGCCAAGAGGTAAAGATCATGATTAATATGATTAGAATTATCATAAGAGAAAAGTGATAGAGCGAAGAGGTGCAAGAGAAAAGTGATAGAGCGAAGAGGTGCAAGAGAAAAGTGATAGAGCGAAGAGGTGCAAGAGAAAAGTGATAGAGTGAAGAGGTGCAAGAGAAAAGTGATAGAGCGAAGAGGTGCAAGAGAAAAGTGATAGAGCGAAGAGGTGCAAGAGAAAAGTGATAGAGCAAAGAGGTGCAAGAGAAAAGTGATAGAGCGAAGAGGTGCAAGAGAAAAGTGATAGAGCGAAGAGGTGCAAGAGAGTGAAGCAGAAGCACAGAATGGTCAGAAGATTCAAACCAGATTTCTTGACAATTAAGTGAATTGTTGCATAAGTAAATGTCAAAGTTAAGCATGTGGTTATTGGATTTGTCTCTGATACAACAGCTAATCCAATTTGTCAAGTACTTTTATTACCATTTCTTGTATGAAAAATGGCTTTTGCATAGGTATTTTCACTACTTTAAAACATAAAAATTACAATGGTTTTAAAGAAATAGTCACATCCACTTTTATAAAAGCACAGGATTTTGCACTTTCATTTTTTTAAGTCAAATAACTTATTTAGTTTGCCTGTAAATATATTTTATTTTGTCATCGTTTTCAATTTTCTACAGTCTTTTGTTATTTCATTCGATCGCAAATTTATTATTGCATATTTGTCATCAATGGAGTTGTAGAATTTGATGATTTTTCAAAGGTAATTTTTAAATAATATATATGTGTATAAATTGTGACTACAAACTCTTTGGTTAAAATGATACATCATTTGTGGCACAAACAGAAACAGATTTATAGTTTTGTTGGCTCACCTAGGTTTTTAATTTTTTTAAATGTTTTAAAATTGTTTTAATAGATATTACCCATACATCTTGAATTTAAATTGCTAATAAACTAACTAATCTTTCACACATAAAAGTTTCATATTGCTCCCGAAATCTCTCAGCATAGGCATCACTGATAAACAAAGTTTATTAACAATGTTTTATAAAATTTTATCTAAAGTAAAAGCTTTATAAAAAGTTTATAAAAAATCTAAAGCTTTATCTAAAGTTTTATAAAAAATCAAAATAACTTATTAAGTTTAATGATAATCACCGTGTAAAAGAGGCTAAGATCTTCTTCTTTAGTTTTTTAAAAATAAATTTAGCGTTGCATAATTTATGAATGATCCCGAATGCCATTATGGATACTTGATAAAATATGCATGCGTAAGAATATGTCAGTATACGAAAAACATTCTTACACCAATATCATTTCAAAGATGTGCTTTTATTACTATATTTAAAATGCCAAAGTGATTATAGATAAATAGAACATGTTTACAATGCAAATAATTTTTCAAGACTTTTTCAAGACTATTATTGTAGTTAACAAAGAAAAAAATCCTTACAAAATAGCTATTGACCAACTTTATAACACACAAAATTTCATGCAACTTTTCCTATTATTAACTAATTTTCATGGTTAATAATAATTGAGGATGGAGAAGTATTCCTCAGCCCACAAATTTGTTAACCTTGTTTTATGGTTCACCTCATTTTATATTAGTTGCATTATGTACAATTATAATAACAAAATAAGATATTTTTTTATGTAAAATCCTTAATGATTGACAGTTTTATGTAAAATCCTTAATGATTGACAGTTTTATGTAAAATCCTTAATGATTGACAGTTTTATGTAAAATCCTTAATGATTGACAGTTTTATGTAAAATCCTTAATGATTGACAGTTTTATGTAAAATCCTTAATGATTGACAGTTTTATGTAAAATCCTTAATGATTGACAGTTTTATGTAAAATCCTTAATGATTGACAGTTAAAATCCTTAATGATTGACAGTTTGGCCTTAAGAAAAGTAATACCAAAAATGTTGTTTTATGTTCATGTCTATTAGGGTTAGGGTTTGGTAAAGTTGCTTATTTTTAATCATACCAGGATATAATAACAACCGCAAAATTTTTTTATGGGACATACTAATGGCTATATTATGCAAAATTGTTTTTTGATAATTGAATTTCCAAAGGCTTAACAAATAAGCAGAAAAGTGACATTTTCCAAAATTTTGTTCGACGGCTAACAAAATAATGGAAAACAAAATTGTTTTAAACAAAAATATGTTATAAGCTTGGCAGTATTTAAGAAATATAGGCTCCACCTTCTTGAAAAATTTAAGGATTTCTTAGTAATATATTAAAAAAATATATATTACAAGGAAGATAAAATAGCTCAAGATATTTAATAGTTGTGCAAAACAACAAATTTTTCTTGTTTTTAGGTGCAGGTATGGAGTATCTTAAAAATTCAAATGTTGTTCATCGTGATGTAAAACCAGGGAATATACTGCGTGCAGATAAAGGTTCTGGAGGGTAAATACTAGGAATATATATAAGTATGAGGTAGCAACATCTCAGAAATTTTTTATTTATTTTATGTATCATTTTCTTTTTCTTTTTATAGATACATTTATAAGATCACAGATTTTGGAGCGGCTCGAGAACTTGGTGAAGCTGAACAGTTTGTATCTGTGTACGGAACTGAAGAGTATTTGGTTTGTTTTTCGAAAAATTTTAGTTTTAAAATAGTTTTTATTTATATATAATCATTGTTATAAATTATGGTTCAATTAATATATATTTAGTTACTCTATTGAGATCTTTATTATTTTTTCCATTATATCATAGCATCCTGATATATACGAAAAAGCTGTTATGAAGTGGTCCAGTAACAAAACATTTACATCAAGGGTATTTTTTAATAATATGAACAATTAAATATTACAAAATGATTATATATTTATAATACATAACTATAATGTTACTAATATTTTCAAAAAATATTTTCAAAGTTGAATGATAATATAATATAAACATATGTCATTTTTATTATATTTGTTAGTATACACAACAAAAAAAATATAAAAAAAAATTTAAATAAAAAAGTTACGAATTTTTTAAAGAAAGCGAAAACCACAATTTTTCGTTTTGTTTATTAAAGAAAACCAAAACCACTATTGTATTTATTTAAAGAAAAATACAATATCGGTTTTGTGACTTTTTATATTCACATTATAATTTTTTTATTTTTTATCTACCTAATCAAAACTGAGGGGAGGTTACTCTTTTTTTATAAATTGTTGTTGCAACCTTTCTATCAACCTTTCAATATCTAGACCACTGCACAAAAATGCAAGCTGAGCTGGATACTACCTGAGACATGTACTCTTAAAAGAAAAACAAATAACTGAAATACAAAATAAAAAATGAACAATAATGAGTATAAAATAATGAGTAAAGTATGAAAATATTCTTGATCATTAAGACTTTTTGAATAAAGCTTATGGATATTTCATACTTGAACATCTGTTACTGAAACGAACTTTCTATAGTAAAGTTAAAAATTAACACACCTTAACTTACTAAAATAAAATTAAAAGTTAATACACACAAAATTACTAAAATAAAACTATAAATTAACACACCTAATTTAACATTAATTTAATTATAGATCTTTATAAAACATTGCTAAAGATTTTTTTGCCGTTTTTTTTTTGCTTTCAAGTAATCTTTTAGTTTTGAGAATGGAGTAAAAAATACTAAAAACGGACATTGATACAAGTAGCTAAAATTCAACCATACCCAAATTTGCAAAGCACCAATATTTCTTAATAAAATAACAAATAAAAATAACAGCTTTTTCTTAGATTGATAAATGCAATATAATTCAATTTTAAAATATTATAAAAAATATATATAAAGTAATAACTTACCATGTCATTGGTAGAAAAACAAAAAATCATGATATTAGGTTGTCATTTCATTTTTTTTAGAAAATTAAAATTAATTTTTTTTTTGATTGAAAGACTCAAATAGTTACACGCTTGTTTGTCAATTATCCTATTTTTTTTGAAACTAGGTTTAAATCTTTTGATGATTCTTTTATGTGCTTTTTTTTATCAATGTTTTGATTTTCGATCAAGTCTATCATGCTGGTCTTTTCCATAAACTCTCTTCGTATGATGTTTTTTAAAATGAATTCCTTTATAATTGTAGTATTAAAGTCAACTCTGAGGGCATAATAGTTATATTCATTTTCAGAACTTCTGGGGTACAACAACCTGGAATACAAAGTTTCATTCTTGGTCCTGTGTTGTTTCTTATTTATATTAATGGTCTTTCTGATAGTTTTACCTCTAAAGTGGCTTGATGGCTTGGTTGATGGCTTGGTTGATGGCTTGGTTGATGGCTTGGTTGGTGGCTTGGTTGATGGCTTGGTTGATGGCTTGGTTAATGACACAGCTATATACTCCAGCTTTGATAAATAGATATTCTTACTGCTAATATTTGTTGTAATATTGTTTACATTTCTGTATTGATTTTAGCAAATTAAGTGAGATAATCTTTCATTATCATATACTATTGCTCTCTGATAAAAACCATATCTTTTGCAAAGTTACCATCTGCTAATTTTGACTATCTTCTGTATGGAGAGAATGAAATCAGGAGTTTGAAAATGGTGTTTGCTCTTGATTTCATTCTCTACCTCTTATTTGTCCATGTATGGAATACTGCTGTCATTTTGCTAGTTCTTTTAACGATTTTTTTTGTTTCTTTAGACAAAGACTAAAAATGCGCTATAGTTAAATAGTATTTGTTGTTGACTCTTCTATCTGCCAAGATTAAGTCACTGTCCCATTGTTGTGAGGTTGCATTTTTTTTATTTTACAAATTCTACCATGGTTGCAACTCAAGTGATCTTTTATCTTTTGTTCCATCAACAAAAAAATATCCTTTTTGTTATGTTGTTATATTTCTTTATGTTCAGAATTTTTTATTCATTTTATTTTTTTCCTTTAACATAAATGCTTTAGAACTTCTATCTGTTTTTTTACTTACCATAAGGTCATAGAATTTACAGTTTTTCAAGTCTTCTGTCAACTGCTTGCTCGTTAACCTTTTCTGCGCTTTCTTGCATTCCTAAATTGAATAAGGTTGCTTGCAACCTTATTAGTAAAATGGTTTTTATGAAATTACTGTTTTGAAATTTTTTTAAAGAAATCTAAATGTCATCATTACATCTACTAATCAAGATGATTATTTTTGACTGGTTAGAAACAAAAAAATTTAAAATTCTTTAAAGTAAATTAATTTTTTAATTTCTCTAAAACATAATTTGAACAATTTGAGTAAAAAACATTTTAAACATTGAAGTCACAATTTACAATTCAATTTTAAGTTTAACTAAAATAAAATAAATTTAATTTAATTAAAAAAATAAAATAAACTTGTTTTAATTAAAATAAAATAAATATAATTTAGTTAAAGTAAACTTGTCAAACTTGTTAAGGAACTTTTTAAGTATCAAACTGTTTGTTGCGCTTACTTTTTTAGAATTAAGTTGAACATAAATAATAAACAAACAATTGAATAATATTTCCAAGAATCATAAGGATAGAAAATTTAATATACTAAATAGCGGTATGAATAGCTCCATACCGCCAAAAATGGACTTAATGCATTTCCCTCGTATACCGAATACGAGGGAAATGCACTAAGTCCATTTTTGGTGGTATGGAGTTATTCATACCGCTATTTAGCATATTAAGTTCTCTATCCTTTGATATACCGCACAAATTTAATAAATCAATTATTAAAGAGTTATTCAGATTTTTTATTTCTATTACACAAAAACTTATTAGTTTAACTATTATTCATAAACTTATTTGTTCATTATCTCAAAATGATGTTTTTGAACTTAGTGCATTTCCCTTGTATACAGACGATAATATATGTTTATCATAATATCATAATATATATTTTTTAAGGTGGATATGTGGAGTTTAGGAGTTACATTCTATCACTTAGCAACTGGACAGTTACCTTTTCGACCTGCAGGAGGTCGGCAAAATAAAGATATAATGTAATTCATATATTATTTTTTATTAGATTCTTTTCATTCTACTTTTAAAGTATATGTAGTCAAGTTACAGTAATAACAAAATATATTTTCTTGCTAATTCAGCGTGTTCTATATAAAAGTCTAAAGTCTTTATGAGTAATAACAAAAGTATATATTAGTTCTTATAGAAATTTGTATAAATTATTTACAATTTACCTTAATGAAATCAATGCATATCAGTTTGGCTCAGTACTTTCCAGCTGGGTATACTTAGCAATAACTCAAGAAATACTTAACGAATTAATTTCAATTTTTTATAATGAAATATATGCTGCTATCCATTTTTACTTAAATTTTTTTTTCATCTTTTGCTGATTTGTTGCTTTTCAACAAGATTGATTTACAATTGCCCAGTATCTTTCAATAGCCTGCTGCTCAGGACAGTTTAGAGGAGTTGCATCATTTAAAATGATTTCAATGGCATTCTGATTGTATTACTCCATTGTTCTTCATTGATTAGTGGATCGCTGTCATATCCAGCCAAAAGATAACTGCCTTGCTGTGTTTGTTGATAAATGGCAAAAGATGTTTTTGAAGACAGTGATGTACAAGTCAAAGTCTTTCGAGTGATAAATGGAGCACTCCACAAGAGCAAATCGCTTGCTGCATTAGGATCTTCTGAGCAAACTTTTTAATCTGAATATGCTTAAACTTGTTGCTGATAGACTTTTGAATGATAATAATATTGATGGCCAGGCAACTGTGAGAAAGTTTGCAATATGATTCCTTGTCCTCAATAATGCATTAGATTTATCAGTTAAAAAGTTAGACAAGTTTCTTTCCATGTCAATATGCTTTAATTCTCCATCAATTTATTGCTTTGAAGTTTTTTTCTTGGTGTAAGCCTTCAAGCCCTTGCTCTTGAGTGTTTTTCTGACATGGAAACAACTGCATACTAAAAGTTTGGGAGATCTCTTTAGTATGGGCATGGATTTCTTGTATTGTATTTTATATTATTTGACGGGATGATTGAATTCACTTTGTTTTTGCCAACGAAACCTTTCATTTTTCCGCTCACTCTTTTTCTTTTGATAATTTAAGTCTTTTTGGATTGCCTCAATATGTCTCCTACTGAAGATTTACTGAATTTTGACAGTTTTTTAATTTTTTAATGTGAGTAGATTAGATTTGGGAAGAAAATTTCCAAAACCTTAATCTGATTATTCATTTGTTTATTTATTTTGGACTGATAAACTTATAGTATTAGTAAAACACCAATACAATTATGTATATAGAAATTCATTAAAAAAAAAATAGAATAAACTTGTTAAGTATTTCTCGAGTTACTAAGTATATCTGGTTGCAAATGTAATAATATAGGTTCCTCTACTCCACTCTTATAGTATGTTGTCATCAATAGCATAAACATAGGTATATTAGATCAGTTCCATTTAAATCTAAATAATTATTATCATTACCATTATCATTATCATAAATCATTATCATTGTTCATTTTAATGAACAGTTAATTATGTAAATAATAATTATATAATTAATTATTATAATTATATAATTTTATTTTAATTCTTCTTTATATTTTAGAATTAGGTTAATAATGCTTTTTTTTTTTACCAGTTTATTTTTTACTTTTAGGTTTAAAATGATATCAGAAAAGTCTAACGATGCTATTTCGTGTTATCAAGATTTGGAAAATGGAAGTTTAATATATTCAAATAAATTACCTAGAAAAACAAGAATATCTGAAAATTTAAAGATGCATCTTACCCCCATATTAAAATGTTTGTTACAAATACAGCAGAAGTTTATGCTATCTTATGAAGATTTTTTTAAAGCAATTAAAGAACTTGTTTCGTTGAAGGTGCGTAACTTTTTAATGCTGGATAGGTATACTGGATATTGGGTTTTTATTGAGTATTTATTGAGAAGTTAATTATGTTGAATATAATCAGCAAATTATCTACTTCAATATTTTAGTTTATTTATATTAGCGTATTTATATTAGAGTCCGAGACCTGCACTAATACCACTTGTCTGCTTCAACATTTGTGGCATCACTTTTTTCAATATCTTTTTCTTCTTCAATTTTTGCTGTAAAAACACTTTTAGCCTTACCCAGGAGCTTACCATCAGATAGTGAAACAATCATTTCTGAGTTTTCTTCGATACATAATTTTATACATCAAAGAAAAGTAGCTAATGAATATAAGTAATATAATGTATGAATATAAGTAATATAATGTATGAATATAAGTAATATAATGTATGAATATAAGTAATATAATGTATGAATATAAGTAATATAATGTATGAATATAAGTAATATAACGTATGAATATAAGTAATATAACGTATGAATATAAGTAATATAATGTATGAATATAAGTAATATAATGTATGAATATAAGTAATATAATGTATGAATATAAGTAATATAATGTATGAATATAAGTAATATAATGTATGAATATAAGTAATATAATGTATGAATATAAGTAATATAATGTATGAATATAAGTAATATAATGTATGAATATAAGTAATATAATGTATGAATATAAGTAATATAATGTATGAATATAAGTAATATAATGTATGAATATAAGTAATATAATGTATGAATATAAGTAATATAACGTATGAATATAAGTAATATAACGTATGAATATAAGTAATATAATGTATGAATATAAGTAATATAATGTATGAATATAAGTAATATAATGTATGAATATAAGTAATATAATGTATGAATATAAGTAATATAATGTATGAATATAAGTAATATAATGTATGAATATAAGTAATATAATGTATGAATATAAGTAATATAATGTATGAATATAAGTAATATAATGTATGAATATAAGTAATATAATGTATAAATATAAGTAATATAATGTATGAATATAAGTAATATAATGTATGAATATAAGTAATATAATGTATGAATATAAGTAATATAATGTATGAATATAAGTAATATAATATAGTAGCTAATGAATATAAGTAATATAATATAGTAGCTAATGAATATAAGTAGATAATGGAAGCTTAGAAAGGAGTAAGAAAATGGCACTTAAGTTTGATGCACTTGGTTTCATCTGAAAGTTTGAGTTATTTACATAACATTAAACTATATACTGATCTTTAGAATTAAATTATATACTGATCTTTTGAGAATGCTATCTTCTTCTATATTCTTACTCCCACCACTTTTCCTCATTTTGAGACGCAATAATTTTAGGTTATGTGAGTATTGTTCCAGTGAACTCCTTGTGTCAGTGGCTTTCTTACTTGATATCTTTAGGTGTAGTTTTATTGCAAAACTCATCTTTCTTTTTCTTAAGGAAGTCCTAATGATTTAAAACCTTTTCGATTCTAATACCTTTTGGCAGCTGATGTAGATTATATTTTAAAATTTTTTATTCATTTTGAAAACACAGGCCTTAATTGTGTCTAATTAAAAAGTTAATAAGGATGCACATTCATAAACACTTTGAACAAGTTACACAACAATTTCTGAAGTTATAGAATTATTAAAGGCTTTAATCGTTGATTTTTTTTCTTGTACAAGTAGCTTATATATTATCTAACCAGCATAATCTGCAAAATAAATTGTTATTATAAAGCATACTATGATTAAAACATAACAAGTAAAGGTATGTAAGTACATGAATATTAATCAAATATATTTATACATAAAAATGCATTTTGCATATTTTATTGTTTTATAAAATATAAAATGTTTAATTAGTCATAAAATATTTTTTTAATAAAATAATACTTATTTTCATACTTAATTTGTGATAAAATAAATATTTTTTCTCACTTTTTGGTTATAAACCTTATGTATATATTATTCTTGCAAAGGCTTAAAAGAATGGAATATATTAAAGATATCAACCAGTTTTAATAAGTTTTTTTTTTGCATTAATGTATATATATTATTTTATATTTATTTTAATTTCAATTCATTTTTTTTTTCATTTTAATTCATGGCTGAGTCAATATTGTAAAGAACAAGTAAAAAAGTAGATTAAAGTTTTTTTTTAATATATAGATCATGAAAAGATATTTTTGTATTAGAGTTATCTTCAATTAAGAAAACTTCTTAGATATGGTCTGTATTGACAAGAAACAATAACAACAAAAGAAATTATTTGCAAAATACTTAATGAATGGGCCTGAACTTAAAGTCACATCAATGCTTCATATGTATATTCTGTAACACATAAAGAATCATATTACAGCAACATTTGTTGATGATTATAATGCAGTCAATTTAGTTGCCAGGGGTAAAGCAAGTCTAAAAGAAAATATAGATTAAGTTTGGCAAAAAAACTTTTCAACAATCATGCAAGAGAATAAATACTATATATAAAAATTTTTTTAACACTTTTAGATATAGTAACAAATTTAATGAATTATAAAGAATATTGTAAAAAATATAATTTAATTTAATATTATTTTGCATTTTATGATTACATTTGAATACAGTTTTATGAATGATTTTATTTTATGATTAATATTTTATTTAAACGAGTTTGCCTAATATTATTAAAACATCAGAAAAGTTCTAAGTTATTCAAAGCTAAGCATAATTAAAAAGTTTTTTACTAGAGTTTTAATTTTTCTGTTTTATATTAGTTGATTTTTATTTTGCAGCCACAGTTTTTAATTTTTTTTTTTTAATTTCTTCATTAAGATTTCTTTCCTTTTTTTATAGTTTAAGCTTGTTTATAATTTTCTTTATTTTGTTGGGTTTTTTCAGCACATTTTTAAAGCATTTAGGGTGGAATGCAAGAAGCGAACTCGATTCAAGTTCGACTTGAACTTTACATTTAAACCAATAGCGGCAGAGTATTTTTTGTGGGAAAACCCATACTCTGCCGCTATTGGTTAAAATATAAAGTTCAAGTCAAACTTGACTCAAGCTCCCTTCTTGCATTCCACTCTAAATAGCCACGGTCAAGCTTTCAAAAAAAAAAGATATCAAGTGCGATTGCACGCATTTCCTGTCCACCACTGATGCTATACCTATTTGTCAGTCAATGTAGCAGCACTCCTCAAATAGGTAGTACTATTTGTCAGATGTATGTACACTCCTTGTATGTTCTACCTATTTGTCAGTCGATGTAACGGCACTCCTTGTATGATTTATTCAGTTGATTATTTAGTCAGTCGATTGTTTAGTCAGTGGACTATTTAGTTAGTTTATATTTATACACGTTAATAGATAAATAAATAAAAAGCAAATATTTAAAAACAGTTTAAAATGATTCAGGATACACAAAAACAAAACATTAATTAAAAAAACTTTTTTTTCATAATTATCACGTTTTTAAAAAAAAATGATAAAACTTGTTCTACTTCTGCATTTTTTTGTTTTAACTTTTAAGCATTCAAATGTCGCTGACTTTTAAGCAACATTCAAATGTCGCTGAATTGTTGATGATTGTTTCAATGTTAAAAAAAAAAGCATTGAAAGAGACTTATTTTACCATGAAAGACTGTTTTAACTACTATGCAAATACATAAGGTAAAGTGGGATAACATCAACACAACTTTAGAAAATAATCATTTTTTTTAGTTGTGACAAACTAAATCTGGTATGCAATATTTTTACACGTTTACTAATGATTTTGCTGCCATAAATTAAAGAATTTAATTAGTTATCTAATATTATTGATAGATAATCAATTGTGTCGATGGGGTTCAACTGTCAATGTTACCCCTATATTGGGTAACATACTACTGCCAGTATGTTTATGTTGTAAATGTGTTTATTTTAATTTCTGAAACAACAAGATAATTTTTTACATCTTTGGTTTCTGATGTTTTGTTCTTACCAGTATTATGCAACATTGTTAAGTGTGGATTTTAACTTTTTGAGAGTGTCGGTTTTTAGATCTGTTGACATTTAATATCTTGGTACATTTAATTTCTTGGTACATTTTTTCTTAAGATTAACTTTTTTAATTTAGGGATCGCTTTGTTTGATTCCATTTCATGTAATCTTGAAAGATTCATTAGATGGAAGCATTCCACTAACTTTTGCTTGATTCTTGGTTTATGGGGTGACTTAAGCATTCCTGTCAATGTTACCCCAAAACTAAAATATGCATTAAAAAAAAAAAATGTTACAAAAAAATCTTACATGCTTAATATTTAAAAGCAACATCATAAAAACAATAATATTATAGTAAGTAAAATAATATTATAGTATGTAAAATAATATTATAGTATGTAAAATAATATTATAGTACGTAAAATAATATTATAGTATGTAAAATAATATTATAGTATGTAAAATAATATTATAGTATGTAAAATAATATTATAGTATGTAAAATAATATTATAGTAAGTAAAATAATATTATAGTATGTAAAATAATATTATAGTATGTAAAATAATATTCTAGTATGTAAAATAATATTATAGTATGTAAAATAATATTCTAGTATGTAAAATAATATTGTAGTATGTAAAATAATATTATAGTATGTAAAATAATATTATAGTATGTAAAATAATATTATAGTATGTAAAATAATATTATAGTATGTAAAATAATATTATAGTATGTAAAATAATATTATAGTATGTAAAATAATATTGTAGTATGTTTTTATTTATCTCTTAACTAAAGTTTTTTTTGCAACGAAAAAACTAGAAATTAGTTCAATTTATGCCTGCCATATTGTGTTTTTATTTATACTTATTATTATGCGGGTTAAAATAGTTATATTTGTTCATTCAATTCATCTGGCTTTACTATTACTATTTCCCAACATATGATACACAAAATAACAATAAAAATATGTTTATTAACATGAATTTTTAATATTTTGTTGATCCTCCCTTTTTGTATTTGTCCTGTTTCAATATTCCATTCACAATGTACAGTTAACCAAGGCCTTTTCCACTAATAGCCAACCAAAACATGACTTTAAGAGGGTATTTTATTGTCTGGATTATACAATCTTCATGAAAATTTTCATTGGAAGCCCTTTTCACATATTGACCCTTTTGAATCATAGTTTCTATGGTAGACTCATCGCTGAAGCATACCTGGAGAAGATAAAATATTAAAAGAAAAAAAATTATTTTTGTATTATAATGATTTCCAGTCATCAACAGTGAAACTAATGTACTTCTTTGTCCAATCCAGGCACTTTTTTCTCTGAGAATTGGTTAATTTTGGCTTTTGTGCTGGCCTTCTACTTTTAGTGCTCAATCGGTGTAAACTTCTTGGTGTAAACTCGTGCAGTGATTGTTGCTAAATGTAGTCCCACATCATTCAACTTGCTAGTAATTGCTGAGTATGTAGCAAATCTATTTTCTTTCACAATTTTATTAGCTTTCTCTCATTCCTTAGTGTTATTTTCTTTTTTCGATCACATTTCTCTCTGTATATCATATATATATATATATATATATATATATATATATATATATATATATATATATATATATATATATATATATATGTACAACCCTCGGAATTAGGAAAAATGAGGTCGGCAATAACTTGCCGACCTCTATCTTTTTGAGGTCGGCATCAGGTCAGCAAAAATTATTTGATACAAAGGTCTAACCATAAAACATTAAAACGAGGTCGGCAATTTTTTGCCGATCTCAAATACTTTCAGATCGGCAGTTAGGTCGGCATTGCCGAATACCAACCCTAATTCCGAGGGTTGTATGTATATATATATATATATGTGTATATATATATATATATATATACATAGTGCTGGCTGGTGACGTGTGCGAAATTCTGATAAAATTAGATCATTATTAAGGGCGGCAATTTTTTTTTGCACACATTAAGAAATGCTCACAAGCTGGCTCTGTATATATATATATATATATATATATATATATATATATATATATATATATATATATATATATATATATATATATATATATATATATATATATATATATATATATATATATATATATATATATATAAATGGTTGTCAGAAAGTTTTGTTGACAGAAGTAAAAATTAAAATGCAAAACTGGAATTTTTTTTTTGTTACTTGATAGACTGCCTGCCCCAACCAAACCCTCAGTCGATGTAGCAGCACTCCCTTGTGAGTCAGGCTATAAGATAGTTGGTGTAGCAACACTCTGTGCATGATTTACAGTAAAAAAAATAAAAATAAAAACATTTTATTAAAAAAAATAAAAATAAAAACATTGTTTATACTATTAAAAACATTCAGAATGTTTTTAAAAACATTTTGGTCAATGGTAATATTTTAAAATCTTATTTTTAAGTAGAAAATTGATGTATTTTGTTGTGGAAATTTTACTCTTCAAAGTCTTTACATGGATGCAAGTGAGATGTAACTATATTTTTTACATTTGAAATTTTTCTTTCAAATGTTTTTATTCTTTTTAAAATTTTATTCAATTTTAATTATTTTTAAATTTGTTTTTTGTTCTTTTTAAATACATTTTTGTTTGATATACATCAAATCTGTTTTTATAAACTATTTAACTTTTTTTAATCTTTAGTACAGCTACAAACCTATTTCAAACTCTCGGAATCACAAATGGAGATATAATTTTTAACGAAGACTTAATAGATATTTCAACTTTGCCCTCTTATGAAACTACTGTAAGTTGTTAACCAAATTTTTATTTGATTTATAAGCAATCAGAACCTGTGAAAAATGGGTCTCAGTAGGTCTTCACTCTACCTATGTTCCTCACTCACATATAAGTCTTTTTAACTGATCACATCACTATATCATGATGATTTTGCTATATATATGTATATATAAATATGTATATGTATATATATATATATATATATATATATATATAATATATATATATATATATATATATGTATATATATATATGTATATATATATATATATATATATATATATATATATATATATATATATATATATATATATATATATATATATATGTATATATATGTATATATATATGTGTATATATATATGTATTTATATATATGTATATATATATATGTATATATATATATATATATATATATATATATATATATGTATATATATATATATATATATATATATATATATATATATATATATATATATATATATATGTATGTATATATCAAAAGTAAACTAATTCTCATTTCCGAAGTTTCCACTTTGCAACAAATAAAATAATTTGAATGATAATGAAAAATGATAATGCTTTCTGTAATTGGTAAAAGTTTGCAATTTAATAATTAATTTAATCAGTAATTGGTACAAAGAATATTTTTTCCTTGATTTCAGATAACTGTTAATGTTAAACACTTTATAACTTGTTACTTGATAGTAATTTTTAACTAGGAATAAAAATTATAATAAACTGTCTATATTTAATTTATTAACTTATCTTTTATTGAATTTTTGTGTGGTTTTTTGTGTTTGAACACTTTTTGATTTAAAAGGTAAACATCTAATAGAGTTTAGCTATTAAAATTGTTTTTAAAAGAAATTTTACTATTTTAACATTACTGATTTAAAAGTTCATTAAATAAAAAAGCAATTTCTGCAGTTTTTGATTTTTTACAAAGCAATCTAATTATTTCTTTCTTTACAGTAATTATTTATTGTTTCTTTACAGTAATTATAATGAGTTTATTTACTTGTATTATACTTATTATCAATTATAAGAAAGTGTTTGAATTGATTAGAAAAATTTCGTTGAACAAGCTAACTATATTTTATAGTACATCACTGACCCCTGAAGAAAAAATTTGGTATATTCTATGAGCAGCTGCAACATATTGAATTTGTAATTAACATAATGCTAAAACTAGTGACGTTGTAGAGTATTATGTTGTACCTGATCACCCTGAAAAAAACCATCTAATGCTATGTAGCGAAGAAAAAAAGCATCAAACCAACATCTTGCTTTAATCAAGCAAAAACAAAAAATTATGGTTTCTAAACGCATTAATTATCGAAATGATCTCTTGAATAACCAGTCTGGAAATTCAAGTGTGATTATTCCTACATTGAAAAAGCACTTTTTTTATTTTTAGAAAAAACATTTTTTATTTATAGAAAAAAATAAATTCTTGATTGCACTGTTAAACAGATAAAGCAGTTTTAACTTAAGCATGGAAGAGTTTGTTGCAAATTCTGAACATTTTTTAAGTTTCTTAAATTTAACATTAAATTTAAACTTCTTAAATTTACTATTGATGACACTTAAGCATACAAGTAAAAACTGATATTTTACATTAAAGCATACAAATAAAAACATTAATTAAAAAAAAAAATTAACCATTAAAACTGCTTTTTTAGTTTTACTAGAAAACAACATTTGTTTAAATGAATTATAATACAAGCCAGCCTAGGAAATGCATGCAGTTTTTTATCTTGTATGTCCATGCATGAGTATTTTATTTTAGATAACTTGGTCAAAGCCATTTGCAACTTTTTTTGTATTAAACATTGCGGAATTCATTGACCAAGTTGTCTAAAATAAAATACTAATACATGTAGATACAAGATGAAAAACTGCATGCATAATATGGGAAGGCTTTTTTTTAATTATTATTATTTATTTGTAAATATGTAAATGCAGCTTTGCAACGAATAATGTTTTTAAAAAGTGAGTGAGTAACAAATAAAAATATAACTTATTACAAAAATAAAAACAATTTAATTAATTTAAAAGCAATTTTGTTGTGAAACCAAAGATTATTTTAGATTCAAAGTACCATTTCTTGAAAAATAAATATTGTTGCGCTTTCACTTGTCTTATGAAAAAAAATTTAATATACATTAAAAAAAAGTTTAACAAACATTTAAATAGAATTTTTAGTTTAAAAAAAATTGAGAAAAAAAATATGTCCAATTTTTTAAATTTTCTTTAGTTTTTAATTTTTATCTGTTTTTATATGTTTGGTTTTTATAACGTTAGTTACTTCTTTTATTTACTGCCTCAAAACATTTAAAAACTAATTTAAATACTAAAAAGTTGCTTTACTGAAATGTATTTAAGCATTTAATGCACTTAACCAAAATGTGATATGAATAGGAGCCCTCTTAGCTTATTTCAGTATGAGGTCATATGGTAAGTGACCAGGGCCTCAGTCACAGACAAAAATGAGACTTTTTGCAAACCTGACCCTGCCATTTGAAAAATTATAAGATTTAGCTGGGGGTTGATAGCCACAGCTAAAGTAAAATTTATAATACTTTATATATTATAAATTTATGCATACATTTACTATTTATTAAATAGTGGCATATATTTATATATTTTTTAAACTAATTCACTTCCAACAAGGTTGCAAGCAATCACTATTATATTATGAGTTACTAAAAAATAGAGAATAGGGTTAAAGAGCTAGGAAACAGTTAACTGAAGACCTAAAATGTTGTAGGTTGTACAAGTCAGGTCTTTAGATGTAAAATTTTTTTAAGAGAGTGCATTAGATATTGTATGAATGAGCTTTAGTTAAGAAAAGAAGATGCTTGAGATTTATATTAGAGAAACAGCATAAAAGGGCTAAATCTTGACGATGATAATGATGATAATGATGATTTTGATGATCTATAAATGATAATGCAGCCTCGGTCACAAGTAGCCCCTGATCATCATAATCATTGATGATGATGAGTATGGTTATGATGGTGATGATGATTAAGATGATTATGATGATCATGTTGATCATTATGATGTTTATATATAAGTATACATGCATAAAAATATAAAATATAACATGAGTTTCAAATAAAAATAACTTCAGGATTTTTTAAATGATTATGCAACCCCGGTTACAAAAACATGGCCCCCGCCACAACTATATTTTATCAAACACCACCCTAACCTAGGTCAAATTTCAACCCTGGCGATTTACTAACTTCATATTGCTTAGCTAGTTATATATATATATATATATATATATATATATATATATATATATATATATATATATATATATATATATATATATATATTATATATATATATATATATATATATATATATATATATATATATATATATATATATATATATATATATATGTATATATATATATATACATATATTTGCGCAGACGTATTTTTAATTTATTAATTTATTTATTATCTCCTAATGAGGGTACAGCTCTAAAACTCAGTTTTATGGTTCTGAGGCCGGCTGGTAGTCTGGTTTCCCAAACTCTGGTAGCTCTCAGAGAGGCTGATTCCATCAAGAGCTAAAAAAATATCAAAGTATTAACAGTGCCATGTTGCGCATGGTTGGTGTCCCTGTTCATACTTTTGATGTGCATTATCAAGGCCACATTTGGAGCCCTTTGTTACAGCTTAGGGTTTAATAATAGTAATGAGGCAATTGCTTGGGCTGTTAAACAGTGTATTAAGTACTGTCTATGCTTTGAGTCAAGTTCTTTAACAAATTTAAAAATGAATTTTATATATATATATATATATATATATATATATACATATACATATATACATATATACATATATACATATATACATATATACATATATACATATATACTATATATATATATATATATATATATATATATATATATATATATATATATATATATATATATATATATATATATATATATATATATATCAGGCCTTGTTAAGAAGCGTTACGCAGCTTGCATTTTGCTTGGGGAAAGGCGATTTGTCTACGTGTTCAGCAGTTTTGCATTACGCAAAAACTTTTATCTTTTAGAATATTTAAATTATCTTTTGATATCGTTTATGTGACGTTTATTCAGAAGAAATAAAGTCGTGAGTAAAAGCATTTAACCGCAATTGTAAACTAATAGATTTTTTGTTAAAGAAACAGTTTGTTTTATAATTTTTTTGTTGTTTTGTTTAAAAGTTACTTGAAGAAAATAAAGTATTTTAAGTTTTATCTTAAGGAATTAAATATATAAATTCCTTTTAAATATATAAATTATATTTTGTCATAATAGTTTAAAAAATGCACGATTTATTTTGATGTAAATATTTTAATAATAAGATATTTTATTTTAAGTTTATTGTCAACTTAATAACGTAAAGTTTTAATGATGTTTGTTTAATTTATGAAAATAAGATATGATCATAAATATGTTATCGGTAACTGATAAAACTCTTTATTGTTTAAACACACTATTAAAAAGACTTCAAAAAATAAGAAAAAGTTTATGAACAGTTAATAAAATAACCAAAAATCGACTGTAAAATTATAAGAGAATAAACAAATATTATGTTACGTTTTATGAAAAAAATATTTTTTTCAAAATGAAATTTAGTTCATATTTGAAAAAAATGATAAAAATGATTTTTCAAATAAGAACTAAGTTTTTATTTGTAACTTTTGTTATAGTGAGAAAAAAAAAAACTGTCTGTATGATTTTTAACGCGTTAATAAAATAACTTTAATTACAATGTCGTACTTGAAAATACGCTAGCGACGCAATATAACTTCTAACTATACAATATTTGCGTTTTCGTTACGCAGCAAAATCTTGTAACAAGGCCTGATATATATATATATATATATATATATAATATATATATATATATATATATATATATATATATATATATATATATATCACATATATATATCACATATATATATATATCACATATATATATATATATATCACATATATATATATAAGTAAATCCATATCAAATGACCCAGGTCATGTCACTAGTCATGCACAGGTCATGTACATTTCAGATTTTGCTGATTTTCATACAGTTGAGAGTGCTTAGTAAAATAAGAATTCTTTGAAAATTTTAACCTCTGACTCCAAGAAGATCCTGAAATATGATCGTTTTAGTTTTAGCAGATATTGGCCTGGCCCCTCTTGTCCCCTCAGAATTGCAACATTTATTTGGAGGTTTTAAGTCACATAACTTTAAAAATGATTGATTTTTTTACTTAAAAATTTGTAGCTGGCTTTTTTTGGGGGTTATGAATCCACTGAAAAGAAGTTATTATTAAGTACCTGTTATCAATTTAAATAAATTTATGCAATTTTTTGATATGCTTGTTTTTAATGCTCCAGAAGCCCATGTGGCCTTGATGATATAAAAAAAAAAGTATTACACATTGTTCTATACTTTCATTGATCTTTCAAAAAATATAAAAAATTTTGATCTGCAAATATATGGATATCCATATATGGATAATGGGGCACGGTTTTTTGTAGCAAATATTGTAATTTTTTCACTACCTTCTAGACTAGCTGGAGCTCCCAAACTTTCAGCATTTCTGTAGTGCCAATAAATTGCATGCTAAAATTGTTTTTTTTTTTTTTTTTTTAGATTATTCACCTCCCCAAGGCCCGAGGGGGGACACTACAGTCGAGGAGGCTACTTTTTTTTTTTGTGTTTTTTTTTTTTTTAAATTATTTTTTAGTTGTTATTCGTGGTGCAACCCTCTCTTAACTCTTTAACTCCGAAACACAAATCTTGCCGAGCAAGGCCGCTGAGCGCGGTACTTCCAGGGATGTCGTGGGAGTCGAACTCCGAACCTCTCACTTACAAAGCGAGCGCTCTTACCACTACACCACTACCGCAAAACTACCATTTTCAGGGCCCCAAGACATTAGAGCAGACTGGGGTAAGTGCCCCACTTTTTTGTAATGGAATCTTGAGATTCCATTGATTTTTCACTACTTTTCAGACAAACTAAAGCACTGAAACTTTCAGCATTTGTGTAGTTTTGTGTAAATTGTTTCCAGGGCAGGTGGCCTGGAAACAATTTACACAAAGTGTAAATTGTTTCCAGGCCACCTGCCTGAAAATAAGTGGGGCATGGTCCCAGTGCCTCAGACTCCATAGCCTGAGGCACTGGGACCATGCCCCACTTATTTTCTCAAAAAAAAATTTAATTTTTTGCATTTTCAATAATGTAGATAAACTTTGAAAATATTGTCTTTAAAAAATTTTTTGGTTTGTACTTGTTCTGTTTTATTTAATTATTTACAAAGTAAAATACAAAAATATAAAGTAAAAGTATACAAGTAAGTCAATGATACAAATTATGTTGGTAATTGGGACCCAACACTCATCTGCTCTAGATGGCTAGAAAAATTTGTTAAAAGGACCGTGCAGATGCATAAATGTTACCATAATATCTTGCTCAATATTGTCAATTTCATTTATCAAACCAATCCAATGAAACATATCATATTTATACAAAATAAATTCACTAAATTTCAATTTATTGATGTTAATTTGCTGATTAGGTTGAATTCTTTGAATACCAGAAGGAGAAAGCATGCCTGTTATATTAAAATCTTCACTTGTTTGTTTAAAGCTAACAGTATCTATAGATTCTGGGTTAAGTTGATGATAGCTCCTAGTTCAAGGAGTTGTTCTTCTTAGCTGAAAATATTTTTTCAAAATGGTGCGCAGTTCTATAAGTCTTTCTTTTTCAATCAAAAAAATAATCCCTTTAATTTAGTATATGTTCATTTATGGGCCTTTGTAGACTTGCATTTGCAGTTTATAGTTTTGCTGCGCCACCAATACCATCCAACTGTGACTTACCTTAACTTGTAGCAAAAAATCAACAAAAAATGTCAAAACCATCTTTATGGAAATAGATATTGTAAATATCTATTTCCATAAAGGTGTTTTTGTGGTTTATATTCTGTGCAGCACAACCATCTAAAAATTAAAGAATCTTTGAAATATTAGGATGGTTTTCTTTTATTTATTTAACTATTTGTGTCTGAGATTCACACACAAAACCAATATCATGCTCATTATCTTCTGACATTAAGCAAAATTATTTTTCTTTAAGCCAGTCATTTTCGTTTAATAAATAGAGGGCAACTGGATGTAACTTAAATTGACTTTAGCACCAATGCTAACTTTAGATTTCATCTTCAATCACAAATGTGCAGTTTTCTGCAAAATCACCTAAAACAGTACAGCAGTCTTTTGCCATCTTTTCTTTTTGTTGCCTTAGGTATCTTGCTTGACATTTTGCAATGTAGAAATGTGCTGGTAATTTCTTTATTGCCTGATTACATCAATTTGTATTCTTCAATCGTTGTTCTTTGACAGATCAATATTGTTCTGTCTGTTTCAATTCAAGAAGTTTTAAATTGTACAATGTATAATTCTGTTAAAATCATTATTTTAGATGGATGAATGTTTTTAATCCATATACTTACAAATCAAAAATCCTATAAACATATGTACTTTCTAAAAAGATTTTAAAAAAGATCATTGAATACACAATGATCAAAAACTGAATGGAACAAATATAAAACAAAAAAAAAGTTTTTGAAAACAATATTTTCAAAGTTATATTGGTGGCCGGTTCTAGACAAGAATTCAGGAAAGCCTTTCTAGGAAAGAAACATGAAAATTCTTGCTATGATAGAAAAAAACATGATTACTTTTTATGATAGAATAATTGAAGGGTAGAAAAGAAGAAAGAAATACATATATCCTTTCTGGCAAAGAAAAATGAAAAACTTGCTAGCAAAGACTTTTTTAGGATAGAAATCGCACAAGTAAAAGTCATTTTCTTTCTAGCAAAGAAAATTGGAAAAACGTGCTAGCAAAGAAATTTTAAGAAAGAATTTGCGCGCAATTTGGTAATTACAGTATGATTTTTAATTGAATAAATGTTAAATAAGTATAATCTAATTCTAACAAAATCTTTGTGAAATAATAAAGATTATCTGAAATTTCTGAATCATTCATCAGTGATTCACTTTTATTATAAATGGTAATTCTGTCCTAGCAAGTTTTTTTGGATTAATGAAATAAAATTCTGTCCTAGCAAGTTTTTTAGATTTATTAAATAAAATTCTTTCCTAGCAAGTTTTTCGCATTTATTAAATAAAATTCTTTCCAAGCAAGTTGTTTACGTTTATTAAAAATATTCTTTCTTAGAAAGTATTTCAAGTTTCTTTTCAAAATTTCTGCCAAAAAATACTCTTTTGTAAAAATTCTTTTCTAGTAAGGTTTCTTTATTTCTATCATAAAACATTCTATTCTGAAATTATTCTTTTCTAGTTTTCTATCCTCATTTTATTCTTGTCTAGCATGGCACACCCTTATATTTACTTTATTAAAAATGCAAAAAAAAAAAATTTTGAGAAAAGCGGGGCATGGCCCCCAGTGCCCGGGCCCTCTGGTCATCTGCCCTGGAAACAATTTTAACAAATGTTAATCAGGACTACACAAATGCTGAAATTTTCAGAGCTCCAGTTTGTCTGGAAAGTAGTGAAAAATCTATCACAAGATTCCACTACAAAAAAGTGGGGCCTGTGACCCAGCCCCTTCTCCTGGTGTCTTGGGCCCTAAAAACAACTTTAACATGCACGCTCATCGACACTAAAGAAATGCCAAAGGTTTCAGAGCTCCAGCTAGTCTTTAAGGTAGTGAAAAATCAATTACAATACATCGCAACAAAAAAGTGGGGACCCCGTGCTCCATTATTCATATATGGAAAGCCATATCAAAATCTTTAAAAATTAGCAAAATCTGAGGTTTAGGGTGACATTTTAAAAATATTTTGGGTCACTTGACATGGAATTACCCATATATATATTGTTTTCATTAAAGTTTTTTTAATTTGATGTTGTAGGTGGACAATCCTTTCATTATTCTTACAAGTTCAATGTCTTGTGAAAAACTTTTAAATGAAGGTATGTTAAATTAAATCTTGTTTTGAATTAAATTTTTAAACTTTATTAAGACTGATCATATCAAATCTTAAAAGGATGCAGTAAGTTCGCTTAAAATTATCATTAAAAAAAAGTTTATAAAAATATTTTAATATAAAAATATTCTACTTAATATTTATCTAAAATAGAAAATCTTTTAAAAATAGATAAAAAGAGAAAAATGAATAGAAATGTAAAAAATCTTTGAAAAAAATTTTTATAAAAAAAAAAAAAAAGGTAGCATTGTTGTGAAGTTTCTTGGCATTAATGGCCAGACTTATTAATGGCCAAACTTATTAATGGCCAGACTTATTAATGACCAGACTTATTAATGGCCAGACTTATTAATGGCCAGACCTTTTAATGGCCAGACTTATTAATGGCCAGACTTATTAATGGCCAGACTTATTAATGGCCAGACTTATTAATAAATATGCAAACCTATTTTATTTAAAAATGGTTAAATAATCTGTTTAATTTTAAAACAATAAATGTAAAAACCTAATATTACAAAACTATAAAAGTAAATAAAGAATTATATATTATATAAATATAATAATAAAGGAATTTAATGGTTTTATGAATTTTTCTGTAACAAAATGCAATCATTGATTAACCTTGTAAACATATATCAAGGTTAGTACAGAATCAGAAGTTTCATATGCCACCAAGCAAAGTTATGTTTGATTCAAATTTTTTTAAACTCTATATTCTCAGATCTTTTTTTTACACTAGTCACTAAACCCCCGGTTCTTATATCCACCACTGCTGTTATGTTTATATTGGTAATTGTTCAGCTTACTCTTAAAAAAGATAACAAAAAGTTGTAATCAAAAACAAAACATCTGTTAGACTTTTAGTAGAAAATAAAAGCTATTTGTTTTATTTATAAGAATTAGTTGAAAAGTATCTTTAAATTATTTGCAAACAATTAAATACAATAATTTATGTTAAGTCCAACTAGATGACATCATGTTGTCATTCCAATGTCATTCTGCTTTACTTTGTGACAAAATCGTTTGGTCTTTCTGAAAATTTGTTTTGAATTCAATGGCAATAATTTTCATGATATGCCAATTTGTTGTATGGTTCTTTTCTGTTAAATATGATCCATTTATCTTTTTATTTGTTATGCTTTTAAATTTCATTGTTATGCTTTTAAATTTTATAAAGAAAAAAAATAAATGTTTATATAGTTTTTTGTGTTTAAAAAAAAAAAAAGTATTCTGTGTGAGTTTTCTTTTTTTGTTTTAAAAAAGTTTTAATTAATAATTTTAATTATATTTTAAGTTAAATGTTATGTTAATTAAGTAATTAATTAAATGTTATATTGTATATAAAGTTATTTTTCATTATTTTTATTTATTTATTATAATATATTATTTTTTGATTTATATAGTCCCTTCTTAATTAATTAAGTTGTAACAATATTATTTTTATATTTAAATATATTTTATGTTTTCTTTTCTTTTATATAATATATATGGCCTAATTTAAATATGATTGGATAAGTTTCATAATTAGGCTGAAGATTAGAAAGCAAGTTATAAGCATTTCAGCAATTTGTTACACTAATATTCATTTTTTTATATTTTATTTGGAGAAATACTGATTAAGTTTTTATTTTATTTAGGGAGATATTGATTAAGTTTTTATTTTATTTGGGGTGATATTGATTAAGTTTATCTAATATTGAGCTTAAAACTGTATCTGCTATCATTAATGCGCTACTTCCAGTAAAAGCAACAGTTAAGGCCCTTTGCCGTCGGGATGCTAATTTGTTTACAGCCAATGTTGCCATAACTTTTATGTTAAAAAAACTTAAAGATGCTAACAACATTAAGTCAAAAGTTGCATTCATCTCTCGTTCTTCGAATGCAACAAAGGCGTTCCGATGCAAGTGGGATCCTTCAGTATCTGCACAATAGTAGAACCAACATTCAGTCCAAATCCTAAATAGAGCTAGTAACAGTTCCGACTTCAATAAAATGTCGCAAATTAATAGTTGAGTTACTTGAAATACTAGACGCTACAAATCCAGCTACATCATTAACAGCTATCGAGTCTGAATCAGAAGTTTCTGTTTCAAATGAGGCACTACTCGAAATTGTTTCTGATTCTTCTGACTCTTCATCTGAATCTATTTCTTTTGCTCTTAAAAACAGCAAAAGAATCACAGACGAACTTAATAAAGCTATAAAAAAAGCATTTGCCCAGCATACCAACTCGATGTGAGGCATTATCGATGAAAATTCAAAAGGAATTGGTGTTGTTTGAAAATGGAGGAACACATGGTGATTTTTTGCAAAGAGCGTATGATTTTTTAATGACTATTAAGCCTACCAGTGTGGAATCAGAACGTGCTTTTTCTGCGGACGGACGTTTTGCAACAAAAATAAGAAGTCGTCTGGGGGATGAAACTTTGGATGTGCTCTGCTTCCTCAAAACGTATTTTAAGAATAATCAAAAATAATTGCATACGTATATTATATCTACAAAAACAACGTCTTTATAATTTAATAATTAAGTATGTATAATATTAACAAACCAAAGAACTTCCTTGAAATTTGTAAGTTTTTTTAAACATACTTTAAATGTCTTATTAATTTCCTTAAAATTTTTCTAAAATAATATGTTAAAATCTTTCAAAAACAGGTATTTCAAAATCCCGGTATCCCGGGAATAGGTAAATGTAATCCCGAAATCCCTAATGCAACAGCTAACCAGGAACCTATTTAATTGAGTGCAAATGCTCCAAAGTGTATATCAGTGAATCAAAACTTAAAATATGAACAAGGGTTCAACAACACCAAAATTTTTTGATTGAAGGCAAGTTAAACCAGTCTGCATTAGCTTTGCATAAAGTAAATTGCAATGAAGAAGTTGAATGGGATAAAGCAGAAACACTTAAAGTTGAGAATAAAAAATTTGAAAGAATAGTCCATGCAGATTTGGAGATAAAAAAAACATCAATGTTCTCCAGTGTACGGTGCTATGAATTTGGGCAATGGACAATATGTTAAAACAAATTTTTGGACTTCATTTTTTTCATATTTAAGTAAAAGAAACCATTATAAAGGTAACATCAAAATTTAAACTTTTTGTTGTTATTTAACGGTTGCAATTTTTGTAATTATATTTTATTACATGCTGATGCCTATAATCCGACAAAAATTTCAAATAAATTATTATTGAGATATTCAAATAAATTAGTATTTAACATTGAGAGAATTCATATTATATACTCTTGTACAAGATGTCAGCATTTAAATCATATATATATATATATATATATATATATATATATATATATATATATATATATATATATAATATATATATATATATATATATATATATATATGTGTGTGTGTGTGTATATATAATGTGTAATATATATGTATGTATATATAAATATATATATGTATGTAAATATATGTATATATATATATATATGTAAATATGTGTATATATATGTGAGTATATATGTATATATATATATATATATATATATATATATATATATATATATATATATATATATATATATTGAAATTATATATATATATATATATATATATATATATATATATATATATATATATATATATATATATTATATATATATATATATAAGATTGAAAGCCAAGTAAATATTTATTTATATATTTGGGTCATTTTGAAACAAAGTAATTAAAATATGGGAAATAAGTTTCTTTAAAACATGAAATAAACTGTTTATTTATATAAATATATATAAATTAGTAATAATATATATATTATTACTAATATATATATATATATATATATATATATATATATATATATATATATATATATATATATATATATATATATATATATATATATATATATATATTAGGTTTACTAATATATATGTATATATATTAGGTGTTACTAATATATATATTAGGGTGGGTCAAAAAGTATAATATATATATATATATATTAGGTGTTACTAATATATATATTAGGGTGGGTCAAAAAGTATAAAATTTTAGCTGCACAAATAAAACATACTAAAAAAGATGCTCCTCCATTTCCTGAATAAGATAGTATAAAATTTTTTGAATAAGAAATATTTTTAGTGGTCCCAACTGACCCTTGAATATTTAATGGGTCCCTAATATTATCTTAAAAAAACTGTTTTAAAAATATGTCAACCTGGTACTCAAAAAAAGCGAAATTTTATAAATTTTCAAAAATAATTGTTATTTTTTTAAAAAATTATAAAAAAAACTTTAAGAACTAACCTTTTTTCAAAATTGTTAAAAAACAATCATTTTTACGAAATAAAATCTAAAATAGTTATATTTATAAAAAATAACAACTATTTTTAAAATTTTTTGAAAGTTTCACATTTTTTGAGTACTAGGTTGACATACTTTTGAAATAATTTTTGTGAGATAATATTAGGGGCCCATTAAATATTCAAGGGTCAGTTAGAACCACCAAAAATATTTCTTATTCAAAAATTTTTATACTATCTTATTCAGGAAATGGAGAAGCACCTTTTTTAGTATGTTTGATTTGTGCAGCTAAAACTTTATACTTTTTGACCCACCCTAATACATATGTATGTGTGTATATATATATATATATATATATATATATATATATATATATATATATATATATTATATATATATAATATATATATATATATATATATATATATATATATATATATATATATATATATATATATATCTGTGTGTGTGTACTGGAATCTATGTACTATGATGTATGTAGCCCCCAGCAGCAGGTTATTTAAAAAAAAAAACTCAATGAAAAAAAAGATTAGGATAAAAACAATCATATTCTTTTATAAGAATATGATATACATTTAAATAAAAATATGATATATATTTAAATAAAAATATGATATATATTTAAATAAAAATATGATATATATTTAAATAAAAAAATACTTTGTTGATGTATTGTTTTAGATTTGCCTCAAAATTTCAATACCGATGATTTAAAGCTTTCAAAGGTTTGTATTTCAACCAGATGGTCATGATAGCCTTTCAAAGGTTTGTATCTTGACTAGGTTGATTGAAAATCATGTCAAAATTATATATTAATGTTAACTATGTATTGATATACTTTTTATGTATTTTTATTTTATACAAAACTTATTTAAACTAATCAAAAAGTCCTCATTGTGCTAACTTATGATATTAGCACTAACAACATGGATCAAACTGTAAAGCTATACTAGCAAAGTAGAGTAAATTACTTGTTATTCATAGATATTTATTTATGTTATTAGTTATAATATTAAAGTTATGCTTTGTTTATATAGAATATATTTTATAGTATGTTTCAAAGGTATATCAGTGCGTTGGATAATTGTTTAATTGTTGGAAATGCTTATACCATTTTAACATCAGAATCAATATTTTTATTTAAAAAAATATTCATATGAATATAACCATGCGTTTTAATATGTTTGATTTTAACGTTTTTTTGTGAAAACTTAGTTTTCTATTGTGTGTTCTATTCTAGTTTTTTACTTGTTTATAGTATGTTTTTTTTTGTTGGTTTGTTTTGTGTTTTATTCAAGTGCTTTAATTTTTGTTTCATTATTTCTGTAATAGTTATAATTAAAAACAATTTTATTAACAACTTTATTAAAAAAATTTTACTATAGCAAGTAACAACATTTAAAAAGGACTTTTTAAATATTGTTACTTACTATCGTTGTTGTATGTTGTTGATGTTAGTGTTGTTTTCAATGTTATTGTTGTTTTTTTTGTAATTGTTGTTGTTGTTGTTTTTGTTGTTGTTGTTGTTTTTATTGTTGTTTTTGTTGTTGTTTTTGTTGTTGTTTTTGTTGTTGTTTTTGTTGTTGTTATTTTTATTGTTAATTTTTTGTTGTTATTTTTGTTACTGTTTTTGTCATTTTAAGTTTTGTTGTTGTTATTGTTGTTTTATTGTTATTGTAAACATTGCTGTACGTCTACTATGTAAAATTTGAATTTTTTAAGAGAATTTAAATGAACAGAATTTTTAAAAATCTTTTAAAACTTTTTTAGATGCATGCAGGTTATGCATATGATTTTAAGCGGAAAGCTGAAAACATAATACTATGTTGTAAACTCACAAAACAGATTTATCGTATTGTTCAGTTAGTATTTTTATACCTATTTATACATTTTCTTTTAATTGTTCACCTCCCAAGGCCAAGAAGGCCACAACAGTCCAGGAGGCTACTTTTTGTGGTTACAACCCTCTCTCAACCTTATAACTGCGAAACACAAGCCTCAGCAAATAAGGCCACTGCGCGGAGAAATAAGTTGAGCGCGGTACTACCAGGGACATGGTGGGGATTGACTTCGGAACTTCTCGCTTAAGAGGCGAGCGCTCTACCACTACACCACTACCGCATTACATATATATATATATATATATATATATATATATATATATATATATACACACATATATATATATATACATATATATATACATATATATATATATATATATATATATACATATATATATATATATATATATATATATATATATATATATATATATATATATATATATATATATATATATATATATATATATATGTGTGTGTATATATATATATATAATTTATAAAATACATGTTTTGACTATATCATAGTCATTCTCAGTTATGAGTAAAGTTAAGTTGAAGTAAAGCCTTATAATTAAAAATACAATAAAACTCAATTAAAAAATGTAAAAAATGTTTTAAAAAGAATAAAAGAACAGGTATTGTTAAAAGGAACTTCAGATTTCAGGCATTAGATTGAAAGGGTCATTTTTACATGGTTCACTTGTTTATTAACAGTGTGCTTCTCCTACTCTATGTAGATGCTTTCTTTGAGCTTTAATATAAATTTGTTGGAGGCTGAATTCAAAATTGAAAAAATAACACAGTTAAAACTATTAAATCAGCTTTCATATATGTATATATGTGTATATATATATATATACTAATATTGTATATATATATTACTAATTTGAGTTCGGCTGTCTCATCATGTGATCTTAGTGTTGATGGTTATCTTCCTCTAATTTGTAAAGACTCCAATAGTTACATGCTTGGCCTCGGCATTTACATTCGTAAGAATTCACCCATTTGCCGTGAAACTAGGTTTGAATCCACAGACTATTCTTTCATGTGCTTTCGTTTAGCACCACTTCACTCTATTGCCTTTCTCTTTGTTCTATATCACTCTCCTTCATCTCAAGACTGCACTCTTTTTGACGTTATTTCTGATCCTATTGATCAAGCCCTCTCTCTTTATCCATCAGCTAATATAGTTGTTGTCGGTGACTTTAATGCTCACCACTCTGAATGGCTTGGCTCCAGTGTCTGTGACTGTACAAGCATTAAAGCCCACAACTTTTGCTTTTCTCAATTCCTAACTCAAATAGTCAACTTTCCAACTGGCTTTCCTGACAACCTGAATCTACCTTCTACATCTACCTTCTCTACACCGAATCTACATCTACCTTCTCTACTCGACTTATGTCTTGTTTCTGATCCTAGTCAGTGCTCAGTTTCTCCACATTTACCCTTAAGTTCTTCTGATCACAATTTGATCTCTCTAAAACTAATATCTCATTCTTCTTCATCACCTGAATCCCCCTATTATCGAACCTCTTACAACTACAGTAAAGCTGACTGGGATTCTTTCCATGATTTTCTTCGTGATGGCTCTTGGGTAGAAATCTTTCGTCTTCCTGTCGACAAATGTGCTTCTTACATAACTTCGTGGATTCAGGCTGGAATGGAATCTTTTATTCCCTCTCGACGATTCTAGGTCAAGCCTCACTCTCCTCCATGGTTTTTCTCACGCTGTGCTGCTGCGATTGCCAATCGAAACCGTGACTTCCATATTTATCAGCAAAACAATTCTCCAGAAAACAGACGTCTGTTTATTACTGCTAGAAACAATTGCAAAAAGGTTTTGTCTATTGTCAAAATCCGCTATTCTCAGGTCATGAAATCTCGTATCTCCTCTCAAAAATTAGGCTCTCGTGACTTCTGGAGAATCTTTAATAATATCAATAATAAGGGCAAATCTATAATTCCACCTCTCTTGTATGGTTCAGACTTTGTCACCTCACCTAAAGACAAAGCTGAATTGTTTGCTAAAAACTTTTCATCAATATCATCTCTTGATTCCACTAGTTGTGTTCTACCTGATATTGCCAACAAACAGGTTGATCCATTGCTTGACATTCATATCACTCCAGCATCTGTATTTAAAGTGATTTCCTGCCTAGACTCTACTGCAGCTTGTGACCCAGACAACATACCTGTTATTGTCTTGCAGAAGTGTTCTCCGGAGCTGTCGTCTATACTCTCAAAACTATTCATCAAGTGCTTATTAGAGTCTTGTTTTCCAGCCTGCTGGATAGCGGCATCTGTTTTCCCTTTCTTCAAAAATTCTAGAGAGCGATCTGATTTGTCTAACTACCGTCCTATAAGTCTACTTCCTATCTTAAGCAAGGTTTTTGAATCTTTAATTAACAAGCACTTAATTTCTCATCTTGAATCTAATAACTTACTTTCTGACCATCAATATGAATTTCAATCTTCTCGTTCTACAGCTGAATTGCTAACAGTAATAACTGACAGGTTTTATCGTGCATTAGATAAAGGTGGAGAAGTTAAGGCCATCGCTCTCGACATTTCAAAAGCTTTTAATAAAGTTTGGCATGCCGGTCTTCTCCATAAGCTTTCTTCTTATGGTGTATCTGGCACCATCTTTAAGATCATTGAATCCTTCCTTTCCAATCGTTGCATAAAAATTGTCCTTGATGGACAACACTCTTCTTCTTATTCTGTAACTTCAGGGGTTCCTCAAGGTTCTATCCTTGGCCCTATACTCTTTTTAATTTTCATTAATAATTTTTCAGATATTTTCACATCTAAGGTGGCATTGTTTGCTGATGATACTACCATTTATTCTTGTCGTGATAAGAAACCAACACCCTCTGATCGCTTGGAGGGGGCATTTGAGCTTAAAAAGGATCTCACTTCTGCTACAGCATAGGGCTCACAGTGGCTGGTGAACTTTAATTCAGATAAAACTCAATTTTTTTCAGACAATCGTTATCGCAATAATTTAGATCTTCCTATATTTATGAACGGTGATGTACTCAATGTGTCACCTACTCTTCATCTTCTAGGATTAACTCTTACTTCCAATCTTTCTTGGAAACCATATATCAAATCAGTTGCAAAATTAGCATCTGCTAAGGTTGCATCTCTTTATCGAGCTCGTCACTTTCTTACTTTGGATTCTATTCTCTCTCTCTATAAATCTCAAATCCAGCCTTGTATGGAATACTGTTGCCATATCTGGGGCGGATCTTCTAATGATGCTCTTTCTCTTTCAGATAAGGTGCAAAAACGCATTGTAAACATAGTTGCTTTTGCACCTGCTCTTGCAGCCAACCTCCAACCATTATCACATCGCCGTAATGTTGCTTCTCTTTCTCTTTTCTACAAATACTGTAATGGGCACTACTCTAAAGAGCTAGCGTCTCTTGTGCCATCTACTAAAATTCATTCTCATGTTACTCGTCATTCAATTAAGTCTCATCCTTTTTCTGTGACTGTTCCTAAGTGCTCCAAAAACGCTTATTCGTCTAGTTTTTTTCCTCGAACATCAGTTCTTTGGAATTCGCTTCCTTCATCTTGCTTTCCTGATTCATGCAATTTGCAATCTTTTAAGTTGTCCGTCAATCATTATCTTGCTTTACAATCTTCATCTTTTCTCTTTCAGTAACTTCCAACTTTAATTAGTGGCTGCTTGCAGCCTTGTTGGAAGCGAAGATGTAAAAAAAAAAAATATAAATAAATCTATATATATATATATATATATATATATATATATATATATATATATATATATATATATATATATATATATATATATATATATATATATATATTCCTATAGTTTTACATCTTAATTTACTGTTGGTGGTGAAAAACGGCTTTTGCTGACTCTTCGTGTTTAAAGAAGGCAAAATTAAGTACACTTTTGTCAATACCATTAAATTTAATTGAGGAAACTGATTGAATTTTATTGTTTTTTAAAAAACCACAAAAACCCAACTTAATAGACTGGATTGTTTTCTAATTTTTTAATAATAAAAGAAACATAAATGTTTTTTGTTTTTATTTTTTTACTTTTTAATTACATCAACTGACAAATATGAGATGTTTTTAAGATTAGAAGTTGTTAAGTTAGGTTTGTCTCTAGACATATTTCATATAAAATGTTTTTTAGGTTTTAAGTTATTATAGTTGCTTATCTTTACAATTTTTCTATATTTTGAATTTCTTCTTTTAAATTTGATGATAAAACTTGAGCAGATAATTCTATAGTATTAATACTTTGTACAGTAACTTAAGATAAGTTTCATTGTGATGTGCAAAACATTTTTTTGATTTGATTCAAAAAAAGTTTGCTTTTGATGCAAATGTGATTATCTGTTCTACTTAAAATAATTTGAATGTTTTTTTGTCTATAAAATATTTTTTTTAAGTTCTCTTCTATCTATTTTTTTTTTTTTTTTTAGATTATTCACCTCCCCAAGGCCCGAGGGGGGCCACTACAGTCGAGGAGGCTACTCATTTTTTTTTTTTTTTTTTTTTTTTTTTTTTTTTAGTTGTTATTCGTGGTACAACCCTCTCTCAACTCTTTAACTCCGAAACACGAACCTTTCCGAGCAAGGCCGCTGCGCGGAGAAACTAAGTTGAGCGCGGTACTTCCAGGGACGTGGTGGGAGTCGAACTCCGAACCTCTCGCTTATGAAGCGAGCGCTCTTACCACTACACCACTACCCTATTAGGTTGTCTTCCACCTATTAGGTATGAATGGTTTACACTTTTTGTGTCATAATGTATTTTATTCACACTTTTTGTTCCATAATGCATTACATGAGATTTTAAAATAAAGGTAAGTAGCAATTTTTTTAGGACAAAATGGTAGCTTCATACTAATAAGAACCTTTTCTGGTTTTTCTTTATTTTTAACTTTTGATGAGATCTTTGTTTTATTATATTTTGAATCTCTAAAAAATTAGTCTGAGGTAATTGAGTCTGATGATCTTTGAGATAAATTACCCAAAACATTTTTCCATGACAACATCACCTTGTTTGATTCTTTAATGCCTTCTACTTTGTACCTGCTTTAATAGTTTTCTACTTACATCATAAGCCATAAGTTTAAAACTTCTATGAGTTATGTCAAATGCTTAACAAAATCAAAGTAAATATGATCAACTGGTCATTAGATGTTTCAAGGAGATTTGTTTTACATGATTTTTTTTTTTCAAAACCATGTTGTTTTGACAATACTAAATTATTACTATGCAATCCTTTCTCTCTGGAAATTTTTTTGAAGTTTTTTAAAACTTATGTATTTGCGGTGAGGGTAAATTTATTGTGACAAAGGGTAAGAGTCATAAGATAGGCCCTTAATACTGGCACATAGCTTGATGCTAACAGCTTGTCGCTTGGGCTTAGTCGGATCCAAGATCTGGAACCAAATACCTTGGTACTCATATCAATTATTTGAGATCCGAATCCAGACCTATTTGGTTTGGATATTCTGTTCCCGGATTTTTTTTACATAAAATTACTTTTTATAATGTTGATGTTGGATACCATTATAGCCCACACATAGTTTGAGACTGTTGCACTTTGAAGCATAATAATATTTTAAATCAATTTAGAAAAACAATTTTAAAATGACTCACCCAGAATTTAAAAGCAATGCTCCTGTTTGGAAGCATTTCATAAAGTGAAAAGTAAATTGAAAAAAAGAAACTGCTCAGTGTAAAACCTGTAACGTCATTGTAACAATGGCTATGCAAGTGTTATGCGAACGCATCTAAAGATTAAGCATAAATTATGCAAAAGCATCTAAAGATTAAGCATAAATTATGCGAAATCATGTAAAGATTAAGCATAAATTATGCAAAAGCATCTAAAGATTAAGCATAAAATAGAATTGCCATTATTACATCCTACCAAAGCAGTTCAAAGTTCATCCCAAAAAGATATCAGAAACTTTTTTACAAGCAAATGATACTATTGCCAATATACTAACAGATCTCATTGCAAATGATGGACTTTAATTTAACACTTTTGCTAAAAATAAGAGGTTACAAGAGTTTGCTTTAGCTAAAGGACAACAAATACCTCCAATTTCCATTAAAAATATTTTCTGGATCATGCTAAAGCATTAAGGCTCAATTAACAACTGAATTAAAAGACTTAAAAGCTAACAATTTCAGATTTAGTTTATCTGTTGATGAATATATATCAATTAAAACGCATTGTTATATGAATATTAATGTGAACACAAATGGAATTTAAAATCTCGAATTTGCACAAATTGGTGGAAGTATGCCATCTGAAAAAATACTTACCATCGGGAGCCATCTGAAAAAGATGTTGACATAATAAGTGAAAAGTTAAGTGAATTCAAACTGGAATTTTATAATGATATTGTTAGTACAACTACAGATGGTGCATCAGTTATGGTTAATTTGACCATTTAATCAATCTACTTCATCAAATTTGCTATGCCCATGTAATCCATTTAACAATAGGAGATGTACTTTATGCGAAACCAATTGAAGTTTTGGACTAAAACAATAATTTTGAAATTATTATTAGTGAGGATGCCAGTGAGGATCATAGTCAAGAGCTTAATCAAGGTGAAGAGCTGGGGTAAATTGCATTTGAAAATAGTTTAGTAGAGGCTGTTGTTATAAAAGATTATTTTTTAATTTAAAAAAAAGTTTGCACAATAATAAAATTGTTTAAAAAGTCACCTGTTAAAAATGATGTTGCAGAAGCATGTAAAATTGTCGGAAGTTGTACTTACCATCGGGAGCCATCATCAGAAGCATGTAAAATCAGAGTTCGACTTAAACTTAAACTTATTTTAGACTGCAAGACCACATTCATTCATTGGATCTCATCATTCATTCATTGGAACTCATTATTTGATATGGTTGAACGCTTTGTCAAGTTCAGCAAATTTATTAAAATGGCACTTATACAAGTGCAGTCTCCAATAATAAGATTCAGAGCTGCTAGTTCTTAAAGATTTATTTAAGGCTTTAAAGCCTATAAAATTAGGAGCACTTTGCCGTCGAGACTCAAATGCGCTTAAGACCAGCAGAAAAAGTTTTTTGTTTTGTTTCAAGTCAACTACAATCATATGAATCTGACATATGCAAAAACTTATATGATGCTTTAAAAACAAGAATTCTAAGCAAAAGAAATCCTAATTTGGTTCACCTCATGGAATATTTAAACAACTCTAGCTTTCTATTATCTGGCACTTTAGATGCTTTTGGAGTAAAGCCAAAAAAATCAGCAGTTATATCGTTAGCTAAAAATCTTTTACTAAGACTTTTACCTCAAGCAATCAAAGAAGATTGTAAAGAAAATACTAACGATGATTTTGAAATCGAAGTAGAAAAAAATTTTGATATGAAAACACAGCTAGAAAAAGTTGTATAAAGTGCTGAGCTAAAACAATGCTAAAACAATTAAATAATGAAGATCTCAGTATAAAATCTCTCAATAAAGCATTTTCTGTCTTTTAGTCAACAAAAAATGTACTTCTAATTTGGAGATTTTATTTCAGTGTTTAAAAACTATCCAACCAATATCTGTTAAGAGTGAACAAGCTTTTAGTGCATGCGGGTTGTTTGTAACCAAACCTAGGAGTAGCTTAAATGATAACACTATTGATACCTTATGCTTTTAAAAAAGTTACTACAAAAATAATAAACATGATAAAAATAAAAAATAAATGTTTGTTGATATGAAATGCTACAAAGAATTCATTTCAAAATTAACTGTGGTTATATATAATTTAAAAATAAAAATTTCTCGTGTAAAACAGTTTTTTTATTTGTTTTTTTAGTTAAAACTAGATCGGGATTTGGATCCGGGTTCAAATCTTAAAAATCCGGGTATGATCTGGATCCTAAGTATATTGGCAGATCTGTTATGCCCTACTTGTCGCTATACTTAAAAAATGGTTTTACATCTGCAAATCAAATTTACTATAAAAATATGCTGATATGTATAGAAGCTTGAAAAATGAAAGTAAGTAGAAGTGCCAATGAACAAGATCATGTCTCATTGATTTATCACATTTTATGTTCTGTAATTTAAACACTTACATTATGATATGAGAATCATCAAAATCAATGTTACTATTGTTGGCTGGAAAATCATGTAGTGATTACCTTCCATTATAAAAACATCATGAACCCATGACCTTTTATTATGAAAACATCATGAGTCCATGACCTTTCATTATAAAAACATCATGAGTTCATGACCTTTCATTATAAAAAAACATCATGAAATTTGCTGTTACATCTGCAATTGAATTTGGATCATAAAAATGCATTTTTTTCATTTGCTTTTGTATAATGTTTACAGGTCTCTGATTATTAATGTAGCTATAAAGGAGATAAAAAAGAATATAAAAAAGTTATAAAGGAGATAAATATAAAAAAGTTGAGGAGTATTTTTTTTCTTTTTTTTTTTGTGAATGAGATTTATTTTATATAGTTTTCTTGCTTATGAAATTTCATAATTAACTGATTTTCATAATAATCAGTATATATATATATAAATATATGTATAAATATAAATATATATATATATATATATATATATATATATATATATATATATATATATATATATATATATATATATATATATATATATATATATACACAAACATCCTAATATAAGCTAATTCATTAGCAAAAGAGTTGCCAATATATCTCTACAGTTGCAGTTATTGTTAGTTATGTGTCTTTTTTTACAGTTAAGTTATTGTTAGTTATGTGTCTTTTTTTCCCCCGGAAAAATCAATCAAATGCAAATCTGGTGGTAGAAAAAAGCGTTTTTAATATAAAACTGGTTAGAAAACTTGGTTAACAGTTTTAAGATTAAACCAAGCGTCTCACTAGAGTAATGTGAAAAAAGATATTTTCTCATTGTTTTGGTGTAAAAGTTCAAAATAAATACGGTTTTCATTCTTTCAAGTCATAAAAAGTGCCCAATTTAAAACTAAAAAAATAAGTACAAGAACCCCATACAAGGCCAAATTTGAGATTTATAAAGATAGAGAATAGAATCTGAAGTAAGAAAGTGTCGAGCTCCATAAACAGATGCAACCTTACCAGATACTAATTTTGCAACTGATTTGATATATGGTTTCCAAGAAAGATCGGAAGTAAGAGTTAATCCAGAAAATGAAGAGTAGATGACTCATCGAGTACATCACCATTTATAAATATAGGAAAATCTAACTTATTGCGATATCGATTGACTGAAAAAAAATTGAGTTTTATCTGTATTGAAGTTCACCAGCCACCAACCTCGAGAAACCCCTGAAGTACAGAATAAGAAGAAGAGTGCTGTCCATCGAGTACAACTTTTATACTACAATTGGAAAGGAAGGATTCAATAATCTTAAAGATGTTGCCAGATACACCATAAGAAGAAAGCTTGTGGAGAAGAACAGCATGCTAAACTTTATCAAAAGCTTTTGAAATTTCAAAAGCGATGGCCTTAACCTCTCCACCTTTATCTAATGCAAAATAAAACCTATCGGTTATTACTGTTAGCAAATCAGCTGTAGAACGAGAAGATCGAAATCCATATTGATGATCAGAAAGTAAGTTATTAGATTCAAGGTGAGAAATTAAGTGTTTGTTAATTAAAGACTCAAAAACCTTGCTTATGATAGGAAGAAGATTAATGAGACGGTAGTTAAATGAATCAGATCGCTCTCCAGAATTTTTAAAGATAGGGATAATAGATGCCGTTTTTCAGCAAGCTGGAAAACAAGACTCTGATAAGCATTTGTTAAATAGTTTTGAGAGTATAGACGACAGCTCCGGAGAACATTTCTGCAAGACAATAACAGGTATGTTGTTTAGGCCACAAGCTGTAGAAGATTCTAGGCAAGAAATCGCTTAAGTTTCAGAAGCCCGAGTGATACGAATATCAAGCTATGGATCAACCTGTTTGTTGGCAATATCAGGTAGAACGCAACTAGTGGAATCAAGAAATGATATTAATGAAAAGTTTTTAGCAAACAATTCAGCTTTGTCCATACAAGAGAGGCGGAATTAAAGATTTGCCTTTATTATTAATACTATTAAAGATTCTCAAGAAGCCACGAGAGCCTGATTTTTGAGATGAGATACAAGATTTCATGACCTGAGAATAGCAGGCTTTGGCGTTAGACAAAGTCTTTTTACAATGGCTTCTAGCAGTAATAAACAGACTATTTTCTGGAGAATTGTTTTCTGGAGAATCGCAGCAGCACAGTGTGAGGAAATCCATGGAGTAGAGTGAGGCTTGACCTGGAATTGTCGGGAGGGAACAAAAGATTCGATGCCAGCCTGAATCCACGAAGTTATGTAAGAAGCACATTTGTTGACAGGAAGATGAAAAATTTCTACCCAATGGCCATCACAAAAAAAATCACAGAAAGAATCCCAGTCAGCTTTAAGGTTGTTGTAAGAGGTACAATATAGGGGATTCAGGTGATGAAGAAGAATGAGATATTAGTTTTAAAGAGATCAAACTGTGAGCAGAAGCATCTAAGGGTGAATGCGGAGAAACTGAGCACTGACTAGGATCAGAAACAAGACATAAGTCGAGTAGAGAAGGTAAATGATTTGGGTTGTCTGGAAAGCAAGTTGGAAAGTTGACTATTTGAGTTAGGGATTGAAAAAAGGCAAAAGTTGTGGGCTTTAATGCCTACAGAATCACTGACACTAGAGTCAAGCCATTCAGAGTGGTGAGGATTAAAGTCACAGACAACAACTATATTAGCTTATGGATAAAGAGAGAGGGCTTGGTCAATATGACCAGAAATAACATCTAAAAGAGTGCAGTCTTGAGATGAAAGAGAGCGATATAAAACAAAGAGAAAGGCAATAGAGTGAAGTGGTGCTAAACGAAAGCACATGAAAGAATAGTCTGTGGATTCAAATATAGTTTCACATCAAATGGGTGAATTCTTACAAATGTAAATGCCGAGGCCAAGCATGTGACTATTGGAGTCTTTATGAATTAGAGGAAGATAACCATCAGCACTAAGATCACAAGATGAGACAGCCGAACTCAAACTTGTCTCACAAAGAGCAAGTAGGTCTGGTGATCTTTGCAAGAGATAAGACTCAACAGAAGAAAAATTACTTCGAAGACCATGATTATTAGTGAATGATAGGTTTAGAGAACTTTGTGATGATGATGGTTTTTTGTGTTTTATTGTTTTTGGTACTTTATTTATTTTTAAATTTGTTGAAGAACTTGACTCAAAGCATAGATAGTACTCATTACACTATTTAATAACCCAAGCAATTGCCTCATTACTACTAATAAACCCTAAGCCGTAACAAAGGGCTGCAAATGTGGCCTACATGTACGCCAGCCTAATAGATGAAGAAGGGGTGCGAGGCTGGTCAACAGATATATTCTGTTTACCCAATAAGTCTTTGCCTAGGAGGCCTTCTACAAGACAGTAGCTAGATGCCTTAAACATCTGCCCAAGATGGGTATTTTTATCGAGACACCATCTCTAGCCTTTGCCTAAAAAGGCGTATCCTATAAGGCAGCAGGACATGAAGCAGATTGTACTGGATTACCTGGTACCAGTAGCAGGATAACCTGACTCAAAAACCAGCAAGAAAACCTGACCTGAGACATATATATATATACATATATATACATATATATATATATATATATATATATATATATATATATATATATATATATATATAGATACATATAGATATATATATATATATATGTATATGTATGTATATATATATATATATATATATATATATATATATATATATATATATATATATATATATATATATATATATATATAACAGTTGGTAGCCATTGAAATAGGGCCATCACGTTTTTTGTTATATTGTCAGCATTAATTCACCTTTCAAATGTAAAATTCACAATTTTTCATAATTATTTACAACATTATTGCAAATTTTTGTGTAGGCAATACTATTTTGTTGCTAGCAACACTGTATTTTGCATGTTTTGACACGTAAAACCGTGAAATTGTGTTCAGTTACCATTTGTAGAGTGTCAAAGCTTGTTGTGTGTGTGTTAAGGATCTTTCTTCAAACGTTATTTTTAACCGACTATTTTTCAAAATTTTATTTTTTCAAGTGTTTTATTAAGTGAAAGACTTCTTTGAAAGTAGTTTTTCCAAAAATATACATTATTTCAACTTTTTTAATTTTCTTTTACATATTTTTGTAGTGCATTTATTTGTCTTATAAATTTTTTAAAGTTTCTGACAATGGATAAAAAAAAAGATGTGAATGTTTGTAAAAAAAGTGAAATAATGTCATTTTTAAGCAACACTAACTATTCTCAACAAGAAATTTCAAGAAGAGTTGGCGTTTCTAGGCAGGCTGAGCAAAGAATAGCATCAAAAACAAAAAATTGTGAAAACCCTATATCCACACTCCGTAAAAACTGTAAAGGAAAACGTCTTACAACGCCAAGGTCAAAGAGAATTATCAGGAATATTTGCTTGGAGAATAGATAAAAACCCAGAAAAATAATCATAACATTGATTAAAGATGCTGGAATTAATATTAGTGATCGCACAGTCAGGAGATGCTTAGATGAGTTAGGCTTTAAGTGTTACCGTCCTGCAAAAAAACCAAAATTAACGCCTGCCATGAAGGATAAAAGACTAAAATGGGCTAAAAAACACCGCAATATGACAACAGATGATTGGAGAAAGGTATTTATTTCTTAAACATGTCATTTTCTGCTTTATTTCTCGATTTTCTTTAGGTTAATGAAAGACTAACATTTTTTGAAACATTTGTTGTGCGACGGAGGTGAAAAATTTAATCCAGACTGCATTATCGAGACAGTAAAACATCCATTGTCAATTATGGTGTGTTCCGTTATATGTGGTAAGGGTATGGGAAGGCTTTACATAGTCCAAGGGACAATGAGGCAGGACCAATACAAAGAAGTTTTGGAGCAAAAGCTCATTCCTCAAGTCTCGGAATGGTTTCCAGATAGTGAATTTATATTTATGCAAGATTCTGCCCCATGCCATATGGCAAAATCCATTAAAAAGTTTCTTGGAGAGAAAAAAATTCCACTGCTGGATTGGCCAGGAAATTCCCCGGATCTTAATCCTATAGAAAACCTGTGGGAGCTATAAAAACGGGAGGTTTCTTCAAAAGAACTGGTGAAAAATAAAAGCCAGTTTATTGAAAAACTAGTTGAAGGTTGGCATCGAAACCCTCACATAAAAGAATTGGCACAGAAAGTACATCCGATAAGGTGTATTTTTCTTTCTAATTTCTTTTCTAAACATGCAACAACTCCAGTTTTGAAACCTGCATTAACATTTGTATTATCAAGAAGAAGGGCTTGTACTGAATTTAAACTATCATACTCTTTCAGAACATTATATACAATTTCACTTTGAAGTAAACCAGTTGCACCATTTGATGGAAGATTTTTATGAGAGAGATATGAACCATTTTTAAAACTATTTTCATTAGTAAAAGTTAAATGATGTTCTTTTTCAGTAACTCTCGACAAGCGAGTTTCTCCATTTTCAATGACATCCTTAAACTGAAGAACATTTTTATCATCTTTACCATCAACACCCAAACACACCAAGTTACTTAAATTATTATCATGTTGATCACCATATCTTGACATTATTTTCTTCTTCTCTCTATAAAACAACTCAAAGTATTATAGTTAGCAAAATATCATATTAAATGGTTTGTAAATAAGCATTTATATAAACTAATAAATAAAGAGATATATTTATATTTGTCTAACTTATATAATGAAATAGTATTTACCTCCTAATTTTGCTTCGATCTACAACTTGATTCAAATCTCCATGTTTAATGATTCCATAATCTAGAAGTAGAGCATTCGCTAGTGCAGCTGCAGCACGAGACGAGACATCATACATACAAATAAGAAACTATGAAATAAATAAACAAAACTGAAAAAGCAAAGTATATAATCTATATGTGATCCCTTAACATTCTATATTCACCCTCTCCTCTCCTACTGGGGATGAACAATGGTGAAACTTATGATTTTTTTTTTTCACACTTTTAATATAGTATATATAAGAAACTCCCATCTAAACTCAATATGTATAAAAATTTTATATACCTGACAGCCTCCATTGCAAATCTATCAAGTTTAATTAAATTATATTGAGAACTTTTTAATGGATTATATTCTTCCTCAGAATCATTTACCTGTAAAAATACTTATTATTTAAAATATAAAAAAAACAACCATATATCTCAAGCAGCACACTTTGCAGGGTCAACATTTAAAAAACGTTGAATCGTTGAAACAAAGCTGTTTTAGCGTTGCCCCAGTGTGCTGTTTGCAATATATATATTAAATATATATTGCAAACAGCACACTGGAACAACGCTAAAATTAAAAAATTAAATGCGTTTTATCTAATTTATATATATATATATATATATATATATATATATATATATATATATATATATATATATATATATATATATATGTATATATATATATAAATTAGATAAAACGCATTTAATTTTTTTCTTGTATTCTATTATTATAGTCAGGAACCTTCCTGATAAACTTACAGATGAAGACACAAGTTATTTAAGAAAAAAATTAGATAAGTGTTTTTACTAATTTATTATTGCTCTGTTCTTTAAGAACATTGAGTACTCATTTGTAGGTTATTATAACATAATTTATATATATATATATATATATATATATATATATATATATATATATATACAAATATACATATATATGTTACCAAAACATCTGGATTGGATGCTGAAACTTCAGATATGTGACCACAATCAATCAATGAGTTATGAGCATAAGACATTTTAACATGATCTATAAGCTCTACTTGACCTAACTTTTCCGGAGTAAATGTACCAGATTTTAAATTAGCCTTTTCTAGCTGATAAATACCTTTAGGACCAATCTTGTTTCTCTGGTCACGAATATATACCCTGTCTTCAGAAGGGACCTTAAATATAATTTTTGAAAATAATCAACTACTTCAGCTTGATTGAAGTGAAATCAAAGTATAATAAAAAATTCTTAGTACAATAATTGCAGATAAAAACAACAAATATTCTAATATATACAATAATATATAAAAAATTTAATCAAATACCTTTCTAGTTTTACAAAGACACAAGATATGCTCTACTTGGCAATTGATGATGCTACACCTAACATCCCTGTCATTACATAAAACAGTCGCTAATTCACAAGTACATGATGATATATCAAAGAGTTTATCTAAAATCATATCTTGATACTCCTTACTTTTAGATTTACAACGTCCTCAGTTTATAGATTTTACTCTTTCAAAAAGGTTTCTTAATTTTCTTAAGATTGAATTTCTCTGAAGAAGAGGTAAACGTGGGTTTACTTTATTCCACAAAGTACTAAGAGAATTCTCAACCTCTTCTAGTAGGTTCTGTTTGGAAATATTTTGGTTAATGCTTTCAGTAAAATAAAAAAACTGAATTACTTGACGAAATGTTGGAAGATCAGCTGAAGGCATTTCTGATGGGAGGCCTCCGTTTTTTAGACTATTTTCCAAACGAGTTTTCCTGGATTTGCTCTTAGGCATTTTTTCTATAAATTGTTTTGCTATTGATAAATTAGAATTTAAAAATCTAAAAAAATCTAAAAACAACAAAACAATGCGCAATGCGCATGCCCACTTTGAAAAAAAAAATCAAAAAATGGCGGTTTTCCTCGAAAATAGATTAAGTCTTTATAAATGTACATTTTTGTGAACCAGCCATTTTCCAGGCAATATTAGCAAGTACATGTTATACATTTTATTATTATTTTTTGATAATCTATTCACTCCAGGGTTACTATAGTTCTGATTCCAAAATCACTCCACCCTAATATATATATATATATATATATATATATATATATATATATATATATATATATATATATATATATATATATGTATATATATGTATATATATGTATTTATATTTGTTTAGAAGATCTTTTCTTGAAGATTTTAAACTTTTTCAAGAAATCTATACGCAAAAGCATTACCAAACAGAATTTATTAAAAATCAATTTATCAGGTTTGTTGTTAGCATTTTGTTTGTCTTAGTTTATTTATTCACAATTTAATAGCAATTGATTTTTATTTTTTATTTTTTTTTTTAAAACTCTCAATTAGGTTAAAAATTCAAATATTTGATTTTATAATGAACTTTTTTTATTTTAGATTCAAAAAATTATCAAACTTAAAAGACAACTGTAACTCAGGTTTTTTTATATATTAATTTATAAATATATATATATGTATATATACATGTAAATGAATGTATGTATGTATGTATGTATGTATGTATGTATGTATGTATGTATGTATGTATGTATGTATGTATGTATGTATGTATGTATGTATGTATGTATGTATGTATGTATGTATAAATGTATGTTTGTATGTATGTATGTATGTATGTATGTATGTATGTACGTATGCATGTATGTATGTATACAATATGAAAATGTCGTTTAAATTAGAACACCTATGAAATAAATCCTTTTTCACTGAGAAAAAGATAAATTTGACTTTATTAATTGAATTATGTGTATTTATTGAATTAAGGGCAAGTAAAAAAAAATAGTTCAAAATAACAATAAGAGACAAATAATTCTTACTATTTTTAATCTTTTAAAGCACCTAACAATAAAGTAAATAGCAAAGTTAAAAAAATCGTTTATATGCAACAGAGCTAAAATCAAAATACAAATATTCTGTAACAAAATGTAAAACAATATAAAGCAATTTAAAGCATAAAACCAAAATATTAACAGTCTGCAACAAGCATAATGTTAACTATTTAAAAGACAACACATTGCAAATTTTTTATTCAATTTTTAACACATTGAAAATTAAAAGAAGACAATTTGATTTTTAAGAATATTCTTAGTTCAGAAAGTCTTGGCGTAGTTATTAATTGATTCTATTATGCTGTAGCTTCATATAAATTAATGACTACTAAATTATTGTAGTTGAACTCTGGTTTATTATTACACCATTTTGTTTCAATCAACCTGTTTCTTAGTAAAACAAATTATTTCTTAATAAAAATGAATTCAAATTAACAAGTTTAAGATAAGAAAAGTGTTTATATTTTATTTTTAGAAAACTTTGAACTATTTCATTATATCATAGAGAAGTTGTACTCGTAGAGACATAATCTAAGTTTGTAAAATAATACATAAGTTATTGCCTCAGTGAATATTGATAAAAAATCACTTAAAAAAGCCAAATGTAAATAATAAATTTTTAAGTTTGGCCAATGATAAAATACAAGATGTTTAACTAGAAAAATGTATATATATACCAGGTGTACTGGTATTAAGTAATTTTGGTGTGAAAATGGAATGCTAGTTTTGAATGTTTTGTGATACTAAATGAAATTTAGTGTCACAAAACATTCTAATACTAACTTGAAATTACAACTACAAACTAATTAGAATAAAAAAGTAAAAAAAAATTTATTTAAAGCATTGACTATTGCTTTCTACAGCTTTTGACCATCTTCCTGGTAATTTGTGGATACCATGCCAATAAAAATGTTTGTCTTTAAAAGACAAACAAAAAACAAATTTTTACTTCTTCTTAGGAATTGAAGTGCTGCTCAGCGAATGCATGTCCCATGGAAGAAAACAAATGGTATTTGGAAGGGGCTAAGTCTGGTGAAAATGGTGGGTGGGGTAGAAGCTTCCAGTCTTCTGGCTCATTCTGGTCGTTTTTTGATCAATGCATGGTTCAACTTTATCATTTGTTTTCTGTAGCAACTACTATTAACAGATTCACCAGGTTTTAGAAGCTTGCAATACACCTTACCTTTCTGATCCCCTTAATCACAAAGCATCGACTTCTTGCAGAATTGATTTGGTTTTACAGTCAATGTTGATGGTTGTCCTGGATTAGCTTATATTTTTTTCCTTTTAGAGTTCTAAAAATAAATCCATTTTTTGTGTTCAGTAACAAATCAATGCAAAACAGATTTTTTTTGTGTCTTTGAAACAAAATTATACATGAGTTTTTTGGTTTTCCATCTGTCTTTCATTCAGTTTATATGGCACCCATTTTCCACACTTTTGGATCTTTCATATAGCTTTTAAATGGTCAGAAATTGTTTTGCAATATTTAACATTGCTGCCATATTTTTTTACTTAAAGTATCGCCATCACCCAGTATTGCTTGCAATTGGGTGTCTTCAAACTTTTTTGGTGGTCTCCAACATTTTTTATTTCTAACATCAAAATCATTTTCTCAAAACAATTAAAACAACCTTTTGCATGTTGCTTCTGATAAAGGATTATCACCATATGCCTCAACAAGCAATTTGATGCGACTCATATATATATATATATATATATATATATATATATATATATATATATATATATATATATATATATATATATATATATATATATATATATATATATATATATATATATATATATATGTATATATATATATATATACATATATATGTATAGATATATATATATATATATATACATATATATGTATAGATATATATATATATATATATACATATATATGTATAGATATATATATATATATATATATATATATGTGTGTGGTGGAAAATGAAAAAGTAGTAAAATTTTATTCTCTTTTTTATCAACTTTTTGCAAATGGTGTATATAAAAGTTTATTTAAAATATAACTTTAGTACTAAAATTAATTTGTTTAAGTCATTTTTATGCTTCCGAAAGTTAAGGCTTTTCACATTGTCGCATGTTAAAAAAAAGTATCATCGTAAAATGTTATTTTAACCATGAATTTATTTGCATAATCCGTATTAATTCAGTGTGAATATGGAGCTAACACGTTCAATTTGTTCATGTTTAGGTTTTATACAATAATATATATATATTTTTTGAAAATAAGGATAGATCTTTTGCAACTTTCATGTAACGTAAGTTAGTAAAAACATGATTAAGTTTTTTTTTTTTTTAATTTGTCTGGAAACCTAATTTTAACAATATATGCAAATAAATATTAAATATTACATTTTTACATTTAAAGTTTTGAATAATGATGCCTAGTTAAAGCATATTTTAATTTAGAATTTGTGTAACGTAAGTTAAAACCACATGCATTTACCAAAGTTCTGGCACTTTTTTGTAAAGTTTTTGTTGCTCTCAAGGGGTTTATTAAAATAATTTAAATATACTTTTTTGGGTATATATGTATTTTTTGGGCATATTTTGCAATAATCACAAAATATCCAGCAATCAAAATTATCCAGCAAGCAAAATATCATGCAAATATCACAAATTTCCAGCAAGCAAAATAAGTGAAAAATCTTTTTAAATACCAATACTTTTATGTCGATAATGGGCAGATCAAAGTGGAATAAACTTCTCTGTAATGAATTTGAAACAAATTAAAAGACAAAAATAATTTTTATTTTAAAGTGTGTTCAGAGTTGGGTTATATTTTTGTTTTAGTAAAAAAAAATATAACCCAAAGAGGGGGAAAGGGGTTGTCCATAAAGTACATCATCCTATATTTGTCAATTTTTAACCCCTTTCCTCCTGTCATAAACAATCACATCTGTAACCCCTCTCCCCCTAAACCGTAATAGCAATTTTTGGGCCAATAATATTTTAAAAGATTTAAATGAAAATACTTTGCAGCATTTTAAAAGTTCAACTGAATGAAAATACGAAAAATGTAAAAAGTGAAAATAAAATTTTTGACATATGAAAATATTTTCTTATTTGAATCACTCAATAAGTATTATTGATGATAACTTAATAATAATAAATAATAAACTTATTGACAATAAGTTGTCATACTAAAGTATTTTTTTAAAGTTGCTCTGGCAGAAGAAAGTGTTATTGATTTGATAACCTCTATAAATGTTATGAAAAGTCATTCAAGAGGAGTGCCATCAATTATTTAAAATTGCCTTTCTTAATTACTTTTAATGAATGAATTGAATACTTTTAATGAATGAATTGAATACTTTTAATGAATGAATTCAATACTTTTAATGAATGAATTCAATACTTTTAATGAATGAATTCAATGAATTTAATGAATGCAATTCTTTTGTTATATAGCTCTAAAAATCTCTAAATAATAGATATAAAAAATCCACGATAATAATTGCTCAGTAACGTAAGTGATGTAACATCATTAAATATTTAGTATAAAGAAAATAAGTGTATTTTCCTTTACCGGTCACCTCTGATGAATTTTTATATTTTTTTTTTGATTGGTATAGAATTCTCAACATCTTTTGAAAATTTCTAATATAATCTGTGTTACTAATTTGCAGAAATCTGACCTAAAAGTTGAAACAATTATTTTACCTTGTCTTCTGCGTAATATAAGTAAAGTGGCATTTTCAGTAATAAGTTCATCCTTTTTGGCTAGACTCAAAACTTTTTAGCTTATTTTATTCCTCAGACTAACAGCTTTTATACGAGATAGCTAAAAATTTAATTTACAGTTTAAATAGGCAAATATTTGATAAAGTTGTTGCGCAGGTAACTTAAGTTATAAATGAAAAGACCCATATATATATATATATATATATATATATATATATATATATATATATATATATATATATATATATATATATATATATATATATATATATGTATATATATATATGTATATATATATATGTATATATGTATACATATATATATATATATGTATACATTTACATATACGTATATATGTATACATATACAAATATATATATACATATATATATGTACATATATATATACATGTATATATGTATATATATATATATATATATATATGTATATATATATATATATATATATATATATATATATGTATATATATATATATATATATATATGTATATATATATATATATATATATATATATATATATATATATATATATATGTATATATATATATATGTATATATATATATGTATATATGTATACATATATATATATATATGTATACATTTACATATACGTATATATGTATACATATACAAATATATATATACATATATATATGTACATATATATATACATGTATATATGTATATATATATATATATATATATATATATGTATATATATATATATATATATATATATATATATATATATATATATATATATAAAAATGTGTATATATATATATATATATATATATATGTATATATATGTATATATATATATATATATATATATATATATATATATATATATATATATATTTACACCTGTGTATCTATATGTATTTAGATATTGAAATAAAAATAGAAAGTCAGCAAAAGGTGATATTTTTAATTGTTATGAATCTATTATTCATTTTTAATGCTTTTCATATCCTAAATAATTTTTCCTTTTGTTAGTATGGTTGCGTTGTAAGTTGTCTTAGTGAAATACAAGCTCTATTAAAACGAATATTAGAAAATATGCCATTGAAAATGCCGACAATTTTGAATGGCTCTGAACCTTTGCTATGGTAACAGTTGTTATCATTCTAATAGTGGATAATTGTTTTATTTGTTTAATTTAATTTATTTTTTTAATTAAATCTCTTTTTTTTAATAATTTTTTATGAAATTTCATTTTTTAAAAGCCTTGAATCCATCAATTTTCTTGTCAAACTCAATATGTCAATCTTTCAGAAGTTTTATAAAGATAAATATTGTAAAAGAGCAGGTAGAATTTATTTTTATTTTGTTAGGTCTGTTATCAGGTACAAAAAGAATTAAAAATTAAAAAATTAAAATTAATAAAAATTAAATTATATGAAATTCATGTGAATAGTAATGGGATTAAATATGACGCATTAGTAGTACTTTTATACAAAACAAAGAATAAACGTTTTTTTGATTTTAAATTTATGAGATCATTAAAAAATTTATTTTTATAGAAACAAGTTTTTTTTTTTGCAAGAAAAATAAAGGTTTTTTTTAATCTAATTTGATCAGTGCACATAAAGTTTCATTTTGTCTCTTTTTGTGAAAACAAATCACAGCATTGCATTACATCACAAAAAAAAAATGTTTTGTAAAAAATGTCAAAAAAATATTCTTAATATTTTGTAGCTGTTATATTTTGTTTACTGTGTTATATTTTGTTTACCATTGTTATATTTTGTTTACTGTTGTTAACTTTTTTTTTACTGTTGTTATGTTTTGTTTACTGTTGTTATATTTTGTTTACTATTATTATACGCGTCTTATAACCTTATAAACTACTTTTTCTTTTTAAATTTTTGATTTCTTTATATTCTCCATCAATTTTTATCATGTATTCATTTTTTTTTTGAATCAAATCACATTCAGTAAAAAATAGACATTGCATTTAAATAATTAATTTAGTTTGCAACAATGAAACAATTGTGAGTAGGAAATAATTGCATTTTAATAATTTTTTTTTACTTAGTTCTATTTTTTATTCTGAATTTTCAAAAATATACTAATACATTTAATAGAAAATATAAACCCAAATTTCATCCACTCTGATCCAAATCAGTGTCTCTAATATTTGCTTGAAATGCTCTAAGTATCATTAGAGATATTTTACATGTTCAAGTGAATATTATTGTATAACATATAATTAAATATGTGCTATATGTTACAGCATAACATATAGTAATATTTTTGTTAATAGAAGTTTTACGGCTTTTCCTATGCCTTAGCCTTAAAACTTCTAGCTTTAGTCTTGGAACATGCTGCCTCGCTATTTATTTATTTATTTTTTTTCGGCATTTTAACAACTCTGGATTTAACTCCAAAAAATACATTTTGGCATGTAGAATTAGTGATCGTGTAAAGAATAACTTCCCCTCCTCAAAATTTTGTAAAATTTTGATTGTAAATTTTATATGGCACAGTGTGGCAAAGTCATATAAAAAAAAATCAGAAATTTTGAAATTTAAATAGTGGTAAGAATTGCTTAACATGCTAATAGGAAATTTCATTTTTATATTTATTTTATTTATGTATTTTATTAGATAACAGTTTTGAAATAAAATATTATTTAAATAATTATTTAAATATTGCCTTTAATATTTCAGTTCATCAACACAAAAAAAACATCCATTTCTTATTTTAAAGAACTTTAAGTTTGTTTGTTTTTTTTAACCATATTAATTGCTCATTTAATATTATGCTAATATTTAAATAAAATAAAAAAGTTATTTTGTTTGCATTTTATATAAATATTTTTATCAAAAAAAAATGGTTAATTTTAAGTTGGAAAAAAAAAAAAGTTTAATAAAACCAATGAATTAACCTGTATTAACTGCCTTAATTTATATATTGTACACCCAGATCAAGGGTGCCACAAGTCAAAAATTATGGATATTGAGTTAAGAATGTCATTTGATAGTATGTTATGTGTTGTACATGGTGACAAAATACCACAAGTCTAAAACGAATGCTTACAAAATGACAGATATAAATGGCACTCTTAGTTGGAAAAAATATTAAAAACTTAAAACTTTAACCCTGATTTTCTCAGTTTGACACTTTTTGACTTGTGGCACCCTTGATCTGGGTGTACGATATAATTAAACACCATTTTAAAGATCAGTTTTATTTGCCGCACTTCAACGGAAAAGCCACGATCGTGGCTTGCTGCAATAAAAAAAGCTGAATGCACTATTAAATTTAATTAACCAAACAAATACACTTTAATACAAATTTAATTAATTGTCTACGTTTCTCATTATTTAGTTTTTTATCAATAGTTATTCATAGTAATAAATTTAAGAGGATTTAAAATAAAAAAATGCAGTTTGACTTTATAATAATGCTTTTATAGAATTGAGTTTCAAAATAAATATTTTTAAGCATTTAGATCACATTGAAACCATTATTTGTCATTTTTTAAGCTATCTTTTTAAAGTAATAAAAACTCAGAAACTGTAACAAAATATAATTTATGTAGTTTGTATCTTGTACAAGTTTGAGACATTTTCAATAATATTTATTTATTATCTATTTTATATTTCCGAAAACAATAAAGCTGTTCTTAATTGATTTAAAAAAAAAACGATAGCACTCAATAAGAAATGAAGAAAAGGCAGTGTATTTCTTAGTTACTGGCTTATTAGAAAACCCATTATCATATAGTAAAAGAGGTTAAAAATAAATACTACCCTGAAAGCATTCAGTTCAGTCACTACTCTGCAGAGGTACCATTCTTCTTTTTCATACTACATCAAAAGTATGTCCAATGTTTAAAGTGTTATTTTAAATTTGCCCGTGGTTAAAGATTATACTAGACTAATTCTAATGTACAAAGCAGTCTTTGATGTTGCAATAGGGCAATATAATTATAAACAACAGTCAGATGATACACATAAGCTTAATACAGATGAATTGCTTTTTATGACTTGCTTAGTTTCTCTAAAACTATATTGTTTCAAAGATGACAAAAAACAGGTTAGTTGGAATAGTCCGAAACCATGATGAGCTTATGATTATAGTTACTTCACACCTCTCAAATTTATATATAGAAAAGAACCAAAAGAATTCTAGCAGAACGTGAGTCAATTAACGCTTCTAATAAAAATATTATCTATTGTATCTATTCTATTGTAGGACAGTACAATAAAGGAAGTAAAAGTACATTATAAATTTAACAATTATAGTTGGACAATATCAAATTATTATTTCACTAATGTTGATTAGTATGTGGTGCATCTCCTATGGAAATAAACAACCCATTTTTAGTAGTTCAAAAAACCAGCAACATTAAAACACAATACCAGACATGGTTTTTTAATTTTGCATGCTTGGATAAGGTTTTTAGAATGAATGATCCATATATCTTACAAGATGCCAGTTATGAAGTGGTAAGCTAGAACTAGATGTAAAAAAAATATTGGTAAACTGAGAAAGGTTGAAGTCCAAGCTGAATTTCAAAAAAGGATGGGGCTTGTCATTGACCAACTGAAAATAGATGGGGCAAGTGCATAAAACAATAGTTACACAGATAGACCATTTTTTTAGCAATATGATGCCTCAACTATAATATTAAACATAGATGTAGATCTTATGAAAAGGCTTCATATTATTCTGGCCATAATATCATGTAGTAATGACATATATAACCAAAATTTATAACATTCTGTTGGGAATTTGCTTTGCTCTATGTTAATCTATACCCTTGGTATCCCATGACCCAAACACTTCAAAGGTTAAGATTCATGGCAATAAAGTTTTAAAATTATTTACTCTTCCATTAGGTATGCATGCTGTAAAGGCTCGAGAAGCTACCAGTATTTGTATTTAATTTTTTAATTAAATACAAATATTGGTATTAGAGATTTTACAAGAAAGTCCAATTAAAAACAACAACAATTTAGACCTTTTTTATTGTCTTTTATGTGCATCTGATCATTTAACTTACATTTAGAAAGAAGATAACATAACATTATATTTAGAAAAAAGATACATAGCAAAGAAATTTATATATAATGTAGGGTTTCATTAAACTATTGCAATAGCCAACTACAAAATTCTCTACGTAAAACATAAATTTAAATAATATCCTTGTTGTTAACTTAATTGGGTGATAACAGATTGTTTTATAAATGGAAAAAATGGAGTTTTTAGATAATTTTCATAATTATATATTTTTGATCTAATTTTAAATTATCTAATTTAAAAAAATTTAAAGTTTTTAAGCTCCAATCACTTTGACACCACTATGAGATACAAAAGCCTGGAATTTGCACTGCTCCAAAAAGATATTTGAAGAATTGTGGTTCTTACGGTTGACTTTAAGTTAATGTTTTGTTGATTTTTTTAGAAATTTAATGGAAAAAAAAATATCCTACATATGTAAATTGTATGAACCCAAACACTTATTATGTACTTGTAATACTTTATGTAACACTTATAATGAAGTCTCTACTTTAAATGCAAATAAGCCAACTAATCTGTGCATGAAATGTCTATAATAGCCATCTGTGGGGGCTTCAGCACATATATCCTTTAAGAGTTTAGGCAGGTATAAAGTTGCAAATATTCGAGTTTTTTTAGTATCATTTTTTTACTTAATTTTTTTTTTTTTTGTTGCTTTTTATTGTTATTTAAGGGTCCTTTCAAAGAGCTTCTGGTTTTTTATATATTTTTGTTTACTTATTTTTAACTTTAGTTAACGCAATAGATAACTTGCTTATTTTGAGAATTAAGAAATCTGAAGTTAATACTTCTCTAGTCATATCTGCAACATTGGTAAGGAAGAAGGTTTGAACTTTCTAGTTAAATGCTCTTCTACAGTGCTCTGTGACAAGACTGTAAGGACTTTTGTAAAGGCTTGGAGAACCTAAAATATAAGAATAAAAAAAACAGCTACATGAAAAAGCAACTTTAATAAATTTTATTAACTGTTCAGGCATAATTCATAGGTAAAGTTTGGGCTTTTATCTATTTTTCTACCCCAACACATGAGTGCACCTACCTGTGCAAATCACTACACGAAATACAAAGTTAACACTTAAGTAATTTGTTTGTAGTAGAAGAGTGCATGATTAGTTAAAAATTCCCTCGGACTTTTGAACTAATTGAAATTCCCTAGTATTAAAAGTAGTAAAGGTGTTTAGGTATATAGTCTTGAAGCCTATCATTTTTGAAACTTTTGAAACCTATCACTTTTGAGTCGTTACATAAAAAAAGTTGCAACATTCTCTTTGTGTCTTCATTTGTATAATTCTTCTATTTATTGTTGTTTTCCCATTTGATTTTATATGTAAGATTAATCTTTCAGTTACAGCCAAAAGTAATTTACTTGTTCTATAAAACATTTTAAGTTAATATACTTATAAATTAAAAAACTAAAAATGATGTTTCAAGTAAATAAAATATGATAGATAAAATTAAATTATGATAAAAAATTTTCTGTCCTTCACTTTATTGGAGCACCTCTATTGAATTAGCTAAATATTTTTCTCCCTTTTCAATAACTCATGTGACCAATTGGAGTGAAAATAATATTAGAACAAGTTATTTCTAGGACTTAACTTGAACCAAAAGAGTGAAACATGTATTCAAAGTAATAATAAATGTTAATCAATTAAATTTATATCATTTTTGTTATGCCCAATTTGTACAATATTATATAATTGAAGTTCCTTTAATATCATAGAATATAAACTTGAGTATGAATTTATTTATTCAGTTATCAATTAATAGTAAATACAAATCGTTAATGTAAACAAATACAAGTGTTAAAGAATTGTGTTTCTTTTTTATTTTAAATATTAAAATGAGATAATAAAGTTTTACAAGAAGGAGGAGTGTAATCTTTTCTAAGGATATCTGTTGCAGCAGGTGCTTTATGGTAGATGATGTTTTAATGTGTTAATTGTTGTCTCATCAACTATTATACTTATACTTTATATATATTATAATGTTAAATGATAGTACTATATACAATAACAAATAGTATTATATATAATAACATTAATATACTTTTATATAATATTATTTGACAAAGTTTTATAATTATTTACAGTTAAATTTATCTTTGGTAAAATATTTTTGAATGGGTGTCTTAAATATAGCATGCTCCCACAACAATAGGTGAAATTTTTTTTAATGCAGTTGGTAATCCTACCTTACCTGGCATATCAACCTATCATATTTGATAGTTATTATCTGGAAATTCTTTTTTTTTTATATTTTTAACTATCTTATATTTGCTAAATTTGCTCAACGAAATCATGCTATTAATTCAAAAAAAGTGTAGAAAACCAAATATTTTGTACTTTTTTTGTTGCAAACTTGTTTTCTAAAATAAATTATTAAAATTAAAGCAAACCTTATCATTTGTATTTCATAGTTTATTTTCCCACAAATGTAAAAGTCATTTTAAATTTTAAAAACCAAGTGTGATTGCAATGATTAGGTTATTTACCATGGTTTTACTAAATAGTTATTAAAATTGAGCTTTCAGACCATCAGAGAGCATTAAGAGCCTCTAATTGACCATTTTATTTCACCAAAAATTAGAAAAAGCAGATGAAGTATCAACTGCTGAAGTGCAATATTTTAAGATTATAGAATTTCATTATTAACACCAAGAGGTTAATTGTTAAATATTAAAAGAAAACTGTAAAGAACATATGCTTAGAGTCAATAATATATAAAATAGAGGTGCTTCATATGGCAGTGAAAAAGTCTACAAAGATTGATAATATGCATCATTTGAAGAAACAGATCAAATTATGATCAGATACATTTTTGACAGTTAAAAAGCTTAAACCATCAGTTTTTTTAAGTTAAAGCTATTTTATAAAAGTTGTTGCCAATCCTCTTAAATTAACAATAGTGTGTAGGATAATTGTAAGTTTTTCCTCTAAATAACAGATCAGTGTAATCCAGTGTATTTTTGTAATCCACTGAGCTATTAAAGTCATTTTATGAATATAATGCAATTGCGTAATGGGATTAAAAGTTCTTAGTTTTTTTTTTATTGGTTTTTGTATTTTGTATTTTTTTAAACTATTACAATTTATTAAATTACATCAAAACTAGGTTAATTGAAAAATTAAACATTATAGAAATGTGCAAATACTATAAAATGTTTATTTTGCTTCTGATTTTAAAACTCCTGGTTTTAAAGTTTATTTTCTTTTCTTAACATTTAATACTATTTTTTTGGTCTATAAAAACTAAATAAATAATAAGGTTTGTTGCAAATATTTTTTTGCAAATATTTTATTTTTATTTTTAAGTTTGTATTTACAGTTTCGCATGTATTAGTTATTTTTACTGTTTAATAGTTGAGTAGTTAACTAAAATGTTTTGGGTAGGTTTTTGATGCAGTGTTAAAATGCATTTACAAAAAATTTGCAGAAAAATGAATTGAAAAAAGGGAATAAAGCTTTTTAGGCTAAAAAGAGCAAAATTTCTGTAGAAAAAATAAAAGTTGACTATTGAACAACATTTAGTAATAGTTTAAAAAGTCAATCAAGTTAAACTTAAAAGCTTTAGTTTTTATTTTTAATATATATATACATATATATAAAAGTATCAAAAGCTTATTCAACCAAAATGCATGCACATGCATTTTACAATAAAAAGTTTAAACAATAATTTATTTAAATAATCCCTTTTTTTACACTTGTTTTGTTTACAGAAATTTCTGTAAACTTATTCGATAAGTTGTGACCAACCAATTGATAAGTTGCAACTTGCCACTTCTTGTTACTTATAGATTGTGGCCTTTTATTACTGGTGTTACTTATTGATAAGTCACCGCTTATCACTTGTTGTTGCTTATTAATAAGTTGCCACTTACCACTTGTTGTTGCTTATTGATAACTCCCAACTGGTTGTCAGAAAGTTTTTCCGTATTTTGTTGACAAAAAATAAAAATTAAAATACAAGACAGGAATTTTTTTTTTTATTACTTGATAGACTGCCTGCCCCAACCAAACTCTCAGTGGATGTAGCAGCACTCCCTTGCGAGTCAGGCTATTTGTTAGTCAATGTAACAGCACTCCGTTGCGAGTCAGGCTATAAGATAGTTGATGTAACAACACGTACATGATTTACAGTAAAAAAAATAAAAATAAAGACATTTCATTAAAAAAAATAAAAAATAAAAACATTTTATTAAAAAAAATAAAAATAAACATTGTTTATATTACTAAAAACATTGTTTATATTACTAAAAGCATTCAGAACGTTTTTAAAAACATTTTGGTCAATTAAATTTGCGTGTTTGCAGTTTTTTTAAAAAACGATTAATTTTTAATTAAATTAATGGTTTTAACTTTCTGACAACATGGAAATGTTGGACGAAAGTCAAAAGTAATTAAAAGTGACATATTTGTTGGCATAAGAATCATTTTTACTCCCAAATGCAACAATTTATATATATATATATATATATATATATATATATATATATATATATATATATATATATATATATATATATATATATATATATATATATATATATATATATATATATATATATATATATATATATATATATATATATATATACACACAGTATCGGACAAAATGAGTGCAACCAAATAATGCTAATTCAGTTTCTTTATATAAAAGTGCTGCATTTTTTCAATTTAGAGAAATAACTATGTAACTGTTTAGAGACAAAGTTCTTCAAGTTTTATTCATCACAAAGTTCATTATTTGTACACGAAAATTAATAAATTAATCAAGAGTAATAAAAAAAATTTCCTTCTGGACAAAACAAGTGCAACTCGACAAGATGTTGACTAAGCTATATTTTGCTATCAATATTTCGTGGCGAATCCTTTGTTGTTGATCACAGCCTTGCATCTTCGAGGCATAGATTCGATCAGGTGATCAATGAAATTTTGTGCAATCGCTGCCCAGGCCTTTTGGATTTGTTCAAACAGTTGATCCTTATTACGAACACCTTCACGATTAATTCTGCGGTTGACGATCTCCAGGTTCTTGATAGGGTTAAGATCCGGAGATTGAGGTGGCCAATCCATCACCGATTGGTGGTTGTCTTAAAACCACTACTTGACTACTTTTGTAGTGTGTTTCGGATCGTTGTCTTGCTGAAAAACCCATTTTATTGGCATATTCCATTCAGCATGAGGTAACATAACATCTTTCAGGATATTTTTATACATGAAACAGTCCATTATTCCATCGATTCGATGTATTGGACCTAGACCGTTAGCAGAAAAACACCCCCAGACCATTACATTGCCTCCACCATGCTTCACGGTCTTATGGCAGTAACGTAAATCGAGGCGTTTTCCTGCCGGTCGACGTACACAGCAAATGCCATTGCTTCCAATGATATTGAACTTCGATTCATCACTGAACAGGACAGTTCGCCATTTTTGCACATTCCAGTCAATATGAGATGAAGCAAACAGGAGTCTTTTCTTCTGGTTTTTTAGTGAAATCAGCGGTTTCTTTGCAGGGCGTCGAGAAAACAATCCGGCTTCAACAGCACGTTGTCTGATTGTTCGGTCCGATACAGGCAGCTCTAATTGCTTTTGTATCTTGACTGATGATATGCAGGGATCCTTTTTGACGGATCTGACGACCATAGAATCCTCTCTAGAAGTGGTGGAAGTTCCAGCTTTGTTATCTGCTGCCAACTTCCCCGTAGAACGATATTTGGAACATAGTCTTGATACAGTCCATTTTTTCACGCGTTATTTATCACAAATACTTTTTTGTGACATTCCACTTACGTAATCGCCAATAATTTTCTTTCTTAGTTCCAATCCAAGACTGACGGGAGCCATTTTTGCACTTGAAGTCATAAAAATAGTAAAAATAAACAATCACGCTTCTCAAGGCTTACCGTGTTACATTTACCTTGTGATGATACAATAATGCTCTGTGGAACACAGCGTCTTGGTTGGATGTGGACTGTATTGATGTAATGAAACACTTGTTGTATTTCACTTCTTGTATTGATGTTCTTCGATAAAACACTTTGATAAAACTCACTTCGATAAACTGTCTTGATAATACTGACTGATTGACTTCCATATACTGACTGAATTACATGTCGATTTACATGTCTCTTATATAGTAAAATGAACCTGTGTGAACCTGTTCTGGAAGATTCTAGATGCTTCTTTTCAATGCTTCTGGAAGCTTCTGGATGCGTCTGGATGCTTCTGAATGTTTCTGGATATTTCTTGATATTTCTGGATGCTACTGGATGCTTCCAGATGCTTCTTTTGGAAACTTCTGGAAGCTTCTGCATGCTTCTGGAAACTTCTGGATACTTCCTTTAATTATTAAAAAACTTCCGTGATGTTGACACGAACCAGACTTAAGAAAATGAAACAAACCAAAAAAGTTGCACTTGTTTTGTCCGCTGCAAAATGGCACTTGTAAATGAAATTCTGCCTGTGTGCTGTCACCTGTCAGCTGATTGCTCATGTCATGGCATGCTATGACTCCAGACTCCTGAACTGTTTGCTGTGGTAGTATAGTTCGTTTCCTTTTTAAGACATGTAAAATTAGGAACACTTTTTAGCATTGTCCAATACTGTATATATATACTTGTAATAAAGGTTGCATTTGTCAGGAAATAAAATCAATCAAAACAAAACAATAGTTGAAAGTGTTGTTAAGTTTTTTAAAGTGCTCTTTCATTTAGATAAATAGAAATTGATTTTTTTATTTTTTTGTTTTTTTATTTTTATAATTTACATTTTGTTTATAATTTTTTTTTTAATTTTTAGATAAAAGTTTTTTTTTCAATGACACTTATACAGAAAAAATTTATTGAAAATTTACATAGAATTGCTGGTTTTTTTCAAAACTTGAATAAAATATAACATAAAACTAACAAAGTTTAAATTTTCTATAAATAAAATTCAAAGTTCATATGCATGCTAAATAATGTGTAGCTATGACATAGTGATTAGAGATCTGCCCAAGAACCAAGAGGTCTGAGGTTCAATGCTGGCTCCAGTTCAATAAATAATAAATAAAAGTAATAATAATTTTGATGATTTTTTTTTTAATGTTTTGTTTATTAATATTATATTAAAACAATCAAAAAATCTTTCCTCTGTTATTATTTTTATTAAAAAGGTTATTTTGATAAAGTTTAACATATTCTAAGATTTTTTTAATATTTTAATTATATCTTAAGTTTATTTTATTTGTAAATAACAAGTAAACAATCTCACATATTATTCAAACTTTATTTTAAATGTGATTATCATTTTTGTAACAATATGGTCATACATAATATATGTTATGCTCCTAGGGGGTAGGAAGGGAGACATTTGTGAATGTGTTAAAAAGGGGAGGGGGTTCAAGTTTATTTTTATAATCTCATCTGCCCATTAGTGCAGGCTTGTCTACTTAATTTGAAAAGTTTGTCTATTTTCTCCTTAAGCAATATTTAAATAAGCATACCAAGCACCACAAAACATGTGAAAGGGTGTTGTGATTTTGAGACAACTTAAACAGGACACATTAGGCCAATAAGTTTTTTGAAGACAAATAGAGCTTGTTATTGTTTACAAAAAAATGATAAAAATATAAATAAAGATACGAAGAGTGAATGATAAATTACTGAAAATAAAATCAATGTTTCGAAAATTGTCATTTCAGAGGAAAAAAAACACAGTTGTCTGTTTTCACTTTAAATTAGCTCTAAAAATCTCCAATGATGAATGCTTCTAAATATTATAATTTCTAAATTCAAAAACCTCTTAAAATTATTAAATGTTATTTATCAATTTATAATCGTGATATTTTCAAATAAATTAAGAAAGTATTCATTTTTCAAAATATATGATAAAACTAATTAAAAATAGTTCAAAGATAAATACTTTACTTTTTTGAGAGTGAGGGGATTAGAAATGTGTGACAGATTGTGACAGGTAAAAAGTATTAAGATTAAAGATTGATAAAAATAGGTTGATGTACTTTATGAATGACACTAATGGTGTTCAAATTGCTTTCATTTATTAAAATGCTTAAACCCTGTACAAATTCAAAAGTGTTATGTACAAATAACACTTTTAAATATGCCCTGTAGTTCCCTGGTGATTTAGGCCGTTCCTAATTTGATAATACTGATGGTTTTTTTCAATTTTTACATTAAGGGGTGATATTGGTTTAGTGCTCCATTTTTTTAATCATTAGTTTTATTGTCTGATTTTATAATGAAAACGCTAAAGTATTGGTGTTAGTTTAGCCTTAAAAGCAACAAGACTCTTAAATAGTATAAGCTTTAAATTATCTTATTTTTTTTAAATATGTCTGAATCAAAATTATCTTGACGAGGCAATTTTTTTATTATTGTTATGATTTTTGATTACTTAAACTTTTTCTAATTAATTTTATACTTTTTTTTATTCTATAATATTTAAACAGAAATAAAGAATTGTGTCAATTCCAACCCTAAAAGTTCATTTGTAATAAATTTTTTTATTGACAGTTTCTCTGCTATGATTATATTGTGTTGTGAAAAGCTTCATTTTATTATTTTCTGTTTAATTCTTCTTATATTTGGATCTATATATTTTTTTAATTTATCAAATACATAAACAAAATTATTTAGCAACCACATTTACTAAACTGGTTGCTGGCATGCTGTTGTTGCAATGATAAAAACGAGAAAAATTGGTTACTAAGATAACAACATGCTTGGATACTAAGATAACAACATGCTTTTTTTTTTTTGTAGGGTTAGAGTATTAGGAGCACCGTAAGCAACAATTGAAATATTTTCAAAAATAAGCTGGATCTAAAATTTTTGTGAATAAACAATTTTTTAGGGATCACTTCTCATGATCATTTAGATATTAAGGCATCTGAATTTTTTCTTAAAAATGCAGAGGTTTTAAAAATAATTCATATTACCCAAACCACTTGGTAGTATGAGCACTTAAAATTAGTGCAAAAAAAAATAACATAAAGTAAAAAAATACAAACCTGATAATTAGAACTAATTTGCAAAATATAATGATTCATTATTAACAAAACTTATCATTTGAAGATCAAATTTTAAGCCACTTTTTGCTGAAACAATACTAATTTGTTATACGCGGAAAAAAAAAAAATATTTATTCACTATTTTTTCAATTTTATTAACTCAAACCTTTAAAAGTTAAAATTACAAATTTTTTCAATTTTAATTACAGAAAGATATTTAGTATTGTTGAAATATTAAAATTTATACTATGTTTTGTTTTTATTCCAAAAGCATTTAAAACCACTGAGTTTTTAAGACTTTAAATTAGGTAATTTCATTAAAAAATACTGGGTAATTTGAGCATGGGTTTACACAAAAGTGGTATCTTTAAATAAAGTCAAAACTAAATGTTTCTATGTATTGTTTTTCTAACAAAATTTTCATTATTTTAGCATCAAAATTTTGTGTGACAGATTTATTCAAGTAATGATAAATGTAATGATAATATTTTAACAATGCAAAATGTTTAATATCGCTTTAATTAGATGAGAGCCACTAATTATTACATATAAATTTACACTAATTATACTTTTTCCTGTTATCACCACATAAAGTCAATTCATAAAATACAAATCAACTTTTACTTTACTGCTTGCATCTTAGAATCCTTTTGGTATGCTCATATTACCAACTTGCTTATATTACCCCAATCTAACCTAGATGGCTTTTTTATCTGTTCTAAAATAAAATAAAATTTGTAATAAATTTGCCATTTTGAGGATACTAATTACACTTGTTAAATTTTTAATGTTTGTTGTTAAATATACTTATAATGTTTGTTATTAAATATACTCATAATGTTTGTTGTTAAATACACTCATAATGTTTGTTGTTAAATATACTCATAATGTTTGTTGTTAAATATACTCATAATGTTTGTAGAACATACTAGTTATATTAAAATTGTCATTGAAAATCATAACCATGTTTGTTGCTATATTTTAAACTAATGTCATGAAATTATATTTCTAATATATATTACATCCTAATTGGTTATAGTTTTTTTAGTTGTAAACTTCACAATTTTGAATTGAATTAATAAAATTTTAAAAATTATTATAAAACTTTGAAATTTTCAAAACATTTTTTACCATATAAAGTACTTAAAAAAAAAGAAAAAAAATGTGTAAGAAAAACAGATAATAATAGTATATAATTGGAAAAAATGAATAGCAAGTACTGTTTGCAACAATTGTAAACAGAAAATTCCTAACAAAGGAATAAGTAAATAATGTATCTTTGAAACAGATTTGATTTTAAGTATTGAATTTTACTAGTATAAGTTTAGAAAGCTATCAAGTAAGAAACATTAACTTAATATTGTTTATTCATTGAAATTTAAAAACTCTGTACAATATAGTGTATATTATGTGAGCTTTTATTTGCGGTGACTTTTTATTAAAATCTTTTTGAAATGCATTAATTATAACCAGTATTATTTGATAGATTTTTTATAATTATTTTATAAATCATATTAGTTTGTAGATCGTAAATTGTAGTTTCATTTTTTTCAGTTGCTACCATGTTAGATGAATTAGTACACAAAACTGACAAGTAAGAACAAGTTGTTATAAAATTTTTCATGCTATAAAAAAAAACAGAAGGTTGTATTTTTATTTGTCTTGTCTTACATTGTCTTCCATAATCCTATATTTATCTTTTTTTTTTTATTTACTTGTTTGTTGTTGTTATTTTAATTTTTTGTTTTCAAAACATTTATACTTAAACATATATTTGTGAGATATTTATAAAAGTTTATAGGATTCTGAAATCGAATACTTTTTAAAAAAATTTTCAGTATATAGTTAAAGTTAAAGGAATTGAAAGAACAAAACTTAAACATTTAACCCTTAAACTATTAAGACCGTCTACAGATGGTCATCACTAAAATGTAATACTATTCAGATTAAATAAAAATTTGGTTTTGAGGTCATTTTTCGTCGGTAAAATGACAACAAATTTGAACACCTTCTTGCTTGATTGTTTTGGTTATTCTTGTTGAGAATTTTCTCAACAAGAATAACCAAAATGACAAAATTCAAGTTATTTCTGTTTCAGTGGTTTAAGGGTTAAGCTAAAAGAATATTTTATTATACCAAGAAAATATTTATTTAAAAAATAACTGTAATATATATATATATATATATATATATATATATATAGAGAGAGAGAGAGAGAGAGAGAGAGAGAGAGAGAGAGGCAGAGAGAGAGAGAGAGGCAGAGAGAGAGAGAGAGAGTGAGAGAGAGAGAGAGAGAGAGAGAGAGAGAGAGAGAGAGAGAGAGAGAGAGAGAGAGAGAGAGAGAGAGTATGTATTAGTATAATTTTATTGTTTTATTTATTTTTTATATATTTTTATATAAATAATACAAAATCCTTTTGAAACAAAATAAATCAATTATTAATGGCTTACTTTTTATTCTTTTTTTTTTTAATTTTATATTTTAATATTCTCAAAAAGAAAGTTTTGGCAAAATAAAAATTATGTTTAATTATTTTGTTCTTATAGGGAAAAATTACAAATAAATCTTTCATCTCTAAAAGAAAAATTAGAATGGCTAAATGCATATCAAGTTTCTTTGAAAAGAGACGTCATTCAATGGCTGAGGTAAAGAATAAACTTTTATAAATCTGTTGTAACACATTTACAAAAAATAAAATATTTTGTAAATGTGTTGTCAAATTTGCAAAAAAAAAAAAAAAAAAAAAAAAAGGCCTTTTAGGCTGAAAAAGCCAAGTTTTTAGAGATAAAATAAAAATTAATTATTGAACAACATTTAGTAGTAGTTTAAAAAGTCAATCAAGTTAAACTTAAAAGCTTTAATTTTATTTTTAAATATATATACATATATATAAATGTATTAAAAGCTTATACAACCGAAATTCATGCACATGCATTTAAAAATAAAAAGTTCAAACAGTAGTTTATTTAAATAATCCTTTTATTTAAACTTGTTTCGTTTTCAGAAATATCTGTACACTTGTTGGATAAGTTGCCACTTACCAATTGATAAGTTGCTATATGTTACTTGTTGTTGCATATTGATTATGGCCTTTTACTACTGGTTGTTACTTATTATTAAGTCACCTCTTACAACTTGTTGTTGCTTAATGAAAAGTCCTTTTGTGTAAATTTTTAAAAAGAGTAAAAATATGGGTAAGCTATCAAAATTTTTTTCCATTTTTTGTATAAACAAAGTATTAATAATGTCATTTTCATGAACTTTGAAACATGATTTTTTGTCCCATTTTATCTCACAGTTTGCATTTTATTCTACATTTGTTTTGTTTCTTAGTAACGTCAGGGTCAGAAGCCACCGATAAATTTTTAAAACAACCTTTTAAGTTCTGAAACTGATTTTTTTTCTTAATAACTTTTGCACATTCTCATTTGGCTGTAATTTCCTTCATGCTTTCCTCTTTCCATGGGTTCATGTTATTGCTTAGCTCAGTTAAGCTAAAGTATGTCCTAGTAGTTATTAGCTGGTGTCAATCTAACCTAGAGTATTTTTTATAAAAGAATTATAACAATCTCCTTATGTTTGTATGTATATATCTCCTTATGTATGTTTCTTTATGTTAATTTTCTGATTCAATGACAACTAATATTTTGTCATGTTGATTCGAAATGTAGTCAGTTTTCTATTTTCCTCGATGTGCAAAAGGTATATAACTAGATTGCTGGTTGTAGTACCACCTTCTTGACCTGATAAATTTGCAAAATCCCACTTAATTCCTATTCTTTTTCTAATTAACTCCAGCATATACTTCTTCACTACTTTAAGAGAATGGTACTACTGGTTTTCTTAAACTCTGACTATGAATGGTCATAAAAACCAATCATAAAGTAGTCAAATCCATGTAATGAGTAATGCATGGAGTATTTGTAAAAACTTTACATTCGATTCAGCTATTGGACTTAATTGAAAAATCTGAGTTTGGTGATTTTTGTTCCTATTTCAAGTTAATTCCATCAGCATCAGAGTTTGTAAGTTTTGGCGAGCAAAGCATTGCCATGATAACATTTTTGGATTTTTCATTGCAAAGCTGATTATAAATTTTATGTCCTCCACTGCCTTCATAACCAAGTTTGATTTCAATCACTAAAATTTTTTAGTTCAAATGTGACATTGGCATTTTTAATTAAAGAATCTGGAACACTCTGATTTTGGTTGACTCTGAAAAAGAAGTGTAAACTCTAATATATGGCACAGGTAGGAGAATTGTTCTCAGAGGAGTGATCCATGTTAAGAACATCTATGGGACAATATCTCTCGAAAGTCAAGAAGAGGTTATCCCATCTTTTTCTTTGCCTTAGTGTAACAACTTCTGAGTTGTATCATCTTGATTTAACTTTGTTTATTGACAGCAAAACCTACATAAAAAAGGTTAACAATAAATGTATTTAACATTCCATAATAATTATGTTCATTTGATTAAGTTATTTCTTTATACATTTGAAGTTTATGTTTACCTGCAGTTTTTCCAGTTTTATGAGAGCTTCCTTGTCAATTTTGATATGTTTTGCATATATAGCAAGGATAGAAATCAAATAAAAAAAGGTTTTTGGTTTTTTAGTTTTCATAACAACTACATAATAAAAATCTCTCTTTCTCTCTCTCTCTTTCTCTCTCTCTCTCTCTCTCTTTCTATATGTATATATATATATATATATATATATATATATATATATATATATATATATATATATATATATATATATATATACACACACACACACACCCACACACAACCCTTGGAATTAGGAAAAATAAAAATGACCTCAAATTGGTAGAGGTTGGCAAAAAAATTTGACACAAAGGGAATACCATAAAACATTGAAATGAGATCAGCAATTTTTTGCCCACCTTAAACACTTAGTTTGGCAGTTAGGTGGCATTGCCAAATGTCAACCCTAATTCTGAGGGTTATATATATATATATATATATATATATATATATATATATATATATATATATATATATATATATATATATATATATATATATATATATATATATATACATATATATATATATATATATATATATATGTGTGCGTGTGTGTATATATATATATATATATATATATATATATATATATATATATATATATATATATATATATATATATATATATATATATATATATATATATATATATATATATAATATTTATCAGAGATGGAAACTAATGAATTACATTTACTCACGTTACTGTAATCGAGTAGTAACTTTTTAAGGATTTTTAAAAATGTGTTTGAAATGAATAAGCTTTAGTAAAGTTTTTCATTTTACTTAAGTTTATTTATGACATACTATAATTACATGGCTGGGTTTGTAGGTTTTTAGGTTCTCTTAATTTTTTTTTTTTTTTTTTTAACTGAGAGACCTGTTTTTTGAAAAAAAGTTATCAGGTTTTTTACAGAATATGCTTTTGAATAAGACCTTTATAAATAAAAATATGTTAAACCTTTTTTTTATTTAAAAAGATCTTATTCAAAATAGTAAACGTTGATAGTTATATTATTAATAAATGTCATACCACTATTTAAATGTTGATCACACATAAAAATTGTGTTATCCACAATTGAGGAGCTTTCTGGCAACATCTTGGATATTATTAGTATTTAAAAATAATTTGTTTTGAACCAAATCTAGTTAAGAAAAGCTCTGTGATACATATAGTGCAAGATATTTTCCAGATAACTGAAGCCCCCTTCTAGTGACCAAATTTGTAAACTCAATGCAAATAGTGACTTTTTCAAGATTTAATAAAACTTCACATTCAGCACAATAAATTTTTTTGAGAGTTTTTCATAATAATTTTCGAAATATAGGTCGCTGTTTCCTTGCTGTCATTGTTTAAATCAACCTTTTCAAAATCATTTTTAAAATTGATTTCACATAAATTATCTTGACTGGACTCTGGTTGAAGATATAAATCCCAGTAATTTATATACTTCTTGATTAATAACTTTATTTGAAGAATCTTTTCTGAAGGCTCAATTTCACATAAACCAACAAGAAAATGACCTCCACTTCTTTGTTAATGTCTTGAAAATCAATGGATGTAAAGTTTTAAATGTGAGTTTATGCTCCTTATTTAAAATTGCCTCTAAGTTTTTATCCTCTTCATAAACTTTACAGAGAAGATGAGATCATCATGATGATGTCATCATCATGATGATGTCATCATCATGATGATGTCATCATCATGATGATGTCATCATCATGATGATGTCATCATCATGATGATCTCATCATCATGATGATGTCATCATCATGATGATCTCATCATCATGATGATGTCATCATCATGATGATGTCATCATCATGATGATGTCATCATCATGATGATGTCATCATCATGATGATCTCATCATCATGATGATGTCATCATCATGATGATCTCATCATCATGATGATGTCATCATCATGATGAGCTCATCATCATGATGAGGGCATCATCATGATGATCTCATCATCATGATGATGTCATCATCATGATGATCTCATCATCATGATGATGTCATCATCATGATGATCTCCTCATCATGATGATGTCATCATCATGATGATCTCATCATCATGATGATGTCATCATCATGATGATCTCATCATCATGATGATGTCATCATCATGATGATCTCATCATCATGATGATGTCATCCTCATGATGATCTCATCATCATGATGATGTCATCATCATGATGATCTCATCATCATGATGATGTCATCATCATGATGATGTCATCATCATGATGATCTCATCATCATGATGATCTCATCATCATGATGATCTCATCATCATGATGATCTCATCATCATGATGATGTCATCATCATGATGATGTCATCATCATGATGATGTCATCATCATGATGATGTCATCATCATGATGATGTCATTATCATGATGGTGTCATCAGAGAAGATGTCATCAGAGAAGATGTCATCATGTTTCACCAGCAGTAACTGAGTCAGTTCATTTATTCCATTGAAATGGAAAGCAGAGATTATAAAGCCCTTTAAACTGAGAAGATTATTTTGAATATTTTTTAAGAGAAGAACACTGTTAAAAATAAGGTAAACTTCCCTGTCTTTATATTGAATAAAATGTTCTTCTTCAGCTTTACCAGTTTCAAAGCATTTAATTACCAGCCCATATCCTAATACATTTACCAAATGATTATCAGCAACTGAACATACAATAATTTCAGCAAATTTCAAAACTGATAAACTTTTTTCAATTTCAAGGAATATTGTATCTCCATTAATTTAAGTTTGTGGACAAAAATTTATGACATAAGGAATAGATTCTTTAATCATAAAAACAAGTTTACTTTTAATAAATTTACAATTTTTATCCAAACCAACTTATCTACCACCACAATACTCACACAATACTTACTGTAAAAATATTTCATTAAGCATCAAAACACAATCACTCTACTTTTCCTTCCTCAAAAATGTAATTTAAAAGCTTTTAAGGGCTCAATACCTCCAGCTGCTTTTTTTTTTAAACAGACAATGGTACACACTAAAAAATAAAGGTAGAAATTTTTAGTTAAAGTAGGATATGTGATATACCTTTAGTAAGGTATAATTTTCAACCTTAAAAGGTAGAAAATTATACCTTTAAGTTAGAAAATTGTATGACAAATATTTGCTTTTAATAAAATTTTCTACCTTAAAAGGTAGAAAATTATACCTTACTAAGGATATATCACATATCCTACCCTAAGGTAGAAATTTCTACCTTTTTTTTTAGTGTGTAGAGGTACTTTTTCTTGTGCGAGAATGTATACTTGCTTAGTAGTTTAATGTTGCAACAATGAAAAATGAAGAACTTCAGATGAATATGGTTTTCTACCTTTTGGTTTAAAATATTGGATACTATGAATTTCTAAAATCTAAAGCAGCACTGATTTTTTCTTTAAAGGGAACTTATCAAGAAAATAAAAACTCTGATATGATCTCTTAGTTTAATTGCAGGTAAGGGTAGGAGGGGCTTGTAAAATGTGGATGATATTTTACCTTGTGTTAGCATCATAAATATGCTCAGTCTTGTTCTGCAAAAATGTTTATCTTCAGAAAGTGCATCTGGTTGTAATAACCAGATGCACTTTCTGAAGTGTCAACTAAGACTATTAAAAATAAAAGTATATGTATATATATATATATATATATGTGTGTGTGTGTGTGTGTGTGTGTGTGTGTGTGTGTGTGTGTGTGTGTGTGTGTATTTTTAAACAATTTTAAAAATATACTCTGTTCTTTTAAGAACATTGAGTGCTCAATGTTCTTAAAAGAACAGAGCAATTATAAAGTAGTAGAAAATAACTTAACAAAAATTTTTTCATTCAACACTGTGTTTCATCGATAAAGACTCATCAGAAATCAGATTTCTGATGAGTCTTTATTAATGAAACACATTAGATGTTAGATGATAAACACATTAGATGTTAGATGATATACACACTAATTTAGTTTCAGGAAAAACTAATCTGTTAACTCTAAATATTTATGTTTTTTTAGAAGTTTATAATTTTTCCTTTTTCTCTATGTACTAAGAAATTTTTTATTAATTAGTTATTTATTTTTAAGGTAATTTTTTAGACATCGAATTTAATGTATTTTTTTCAGTTATTTCCATGAAGAAAAACAAAAGATTTCTGCTCTGACAACAAAATTGGACCAAACTTTTAAACTCCTGAATAATCACTTTGAACAAGAGTCAATTAATGTGAGGCTTTTATATTTTTTTCTCATTTGGTAGAGTTTAAAATAGCGTAGTTTACTGTTATAATTTAAAGCTTCAGTTATAGTTTAAAGTTTAAGTCGCAGTTATAGTGTAATGAGCAAGTTATGATGTAATGAGCGAGTAAAGTATTTAACACTATTACGATATTACTTTTAGTAATTATTTTTATTGAACATGATACTTAAAAAAGTAAAAGTAAAAACACAAACATTACAATATTTAAACTTTAAACAGTTAAAGTTATTTAGTACTCCATTCATACTGACATTAAAACAGGTATATATACATACATACTTGAACAATGTGCAAGTATTTAATACTATTACGATATTACTTTTAGTAATTGTTTTTATTGAACATGATACTTAAAAAAGTAAAAGTAAAAACACAAACATTACAATATTTAAACCACTTGAATTAGTTGTAGAAAACTATTTAATTCGATTAGTCAGGCGTTATTTTTTAGGAGTTAAATTATTATTGTAAAAAGCTATAAAACAATACTAAATATTGTAGTAATATTGTGTTGGATATTTAATAAATATCCAACATAAACTAATTAATATAAAACGACTTTGTGTTCGTTGTTTTCGTTGTATTGCTGTTTTATGAAGTTAAGTGTTTATAACATTAATAACATAAAACGCGTTTAAAATAAAACAAATTAAATGAATAGAAATGTTTAATTTAAAACAAAATGCATAAGCATGCATATCCATAGATCAAATGAGTAGGGTCAAGGCAAAAAAACATTAGATATCACGTTTTTTACAATTTATTGCTGTTATTATTAAAAATCTAAATATAATAAATGTACTATTAATTTAAGTAAAATAAATTTAAGTAAAATACTTTTTTTAAGTAATTTAAGTAAAAATAGTTTTTTAATTTAAGTGGTTTAAAAATTAAAATTAAAAGGTAATACTTTCATTCAATTTTTTCGTTCATATTGTTTTGTAACAAAAAATGAGAAAAAAATTAATTTTTAGTTTAATGTTTGTAATAACCACTGGTTTAATTTTTAAAATTTTTGTTTCTACTTTCTTTGAAATAGAATGTTTCTACTTTCTTTGAATAGAATGTTTCTACTTTCTTTGAAATAGAATGTTTCTACTTTCTTTGGAATAGAATGTTTTTACTTTCTTTGAAATAGAATGTTTCTACTTTCTTTGAAATAGAATGTTTTTACTTTCTTTGAAATAGAATGTTTCTACTTTCTTTGAAATAGAATGTTTCTACTTTCTTTGAAATAGAATGTTTCTACTTTAAAAACTATTTTCAAGAAACAAAAAAAAATTTACTATTCAAAATGTTTACAATTTAAATAAAATTTTCTTTCTCACTTGCACTATGTTCTAAATCTGATATTGTTACTGCAGCTAGATATATGTTTAACTTTCAGGAATGACCCTCGCTATGCCACTGGGTATTACAAATGCCGCTGCAATTAAATTTATGATTTTTTTAGAATTCTAATGAAAATCTCCGTGTGAAAGAGTAAATGATCATGCTTCTTTTCAAAAGATAAATTTAGTGTGGCGTACTTCATGAACCTTAATTAAAAAAACTTAGACAAAAACATTACTTTTAAGAATTGCCAAAAAAAGCTAAATTAAAAAAGCAACCAAAATAGGTGTGAAAACAACCAAAAAAGGTGTGAAAAACAATCACGATATGCTTAATTCGAAGCCTGTTCACCATTAGTTTTTTCTTTAAAAAAATATTTTTGCAATTTGCATTTTGTTTGTTTTTATATATAGCATATACTTAATATGTTCAAAGACATTTTCTTATTCAAACAAATTTGAATTTGAAATATGAACTTTTGAAAAACTTAAAAGATTTTTTCCAAGTTTTTAATGCTTGCTTACAGTAATTTTAAATTTAATTGAATGGAAACTGCAGCAACATCTGTAATATCCATTAGTATAGCAAGAATCATTTTTGAAAACTAAACATAAATTTATAGTAACAATATGAGAAATAGAACGCAAGTGAGGAAGAAAGTCTTTCTTAAATCATAAACATTTTTAATAGTTAAATATTTTTTGTTTTGGGTCATTATTTTTTTGTTTTTTGAAAATAGTTTAAAAATTAGAAACATTCTATTGGAATATTAAATGAGTAAAATAAAAACTAAATTATAATCTATTTAAATTTTAAAAAATAAATAATTCTTATTCTATTCAAAATATATACTTTTTTTTTTTTCTTATTTTGATATATACTAAACTTATGGAAATATAATTTGGTTTATTAAGTTTGGTTTATTAAATTTTTTTCTCTCACTTTATTTTATAGTAAAACAATTTGAACAAAAAAATTGAATGAAAACATCAACTTAAAAACATATTGGATGAAAAAATTATTCATACTTAAATTTTTAATAGTATGCAATAAAACAATACATCTTTTTACAGTGTCAGTTCCATACCTTATTTTACACTTTTTTTGACCAAAATCATAACAAACCTTATGCGGTCTTAAGTAACAGTTATATCAAATATGGCAGCAAGTTCAAACTCCAACAAACTTGTAATGGAGTTCTTTTGTTACAAGATTTTAAACTTTGGAATATATGTATGTATGTATGTATGAATGTATATATATATATATATATATATATATATATATATATATATATATATATATATATATATATATATATATATATATATATATATATATATATATATATATATATATATATATATATATATATATATATATATATATATATATATATATATATATATATATATATATATATATGAATATACATACATACATACATACATACATACATACATACATACATACATACATACATACATACATACATTCATACATACATACATACATACATACATACATACATACATACATACATACATACATACATACATACATACATACATACATACATACATACATACATACATACATACGTACATACATACATACATGAGTAAGCAATAGCAATATTAAAAAATTAGAAAATATTCTCACAGAGTGAAATATTTTCTAATTTTTTGACAACTTTTTAACAATTTTCATATTTGTGTTATTAATAGTAGTTGACTTTAAGTAAATGTTTTTACTCAAAGGTACTTTTCATTACTGCATTGATAAAAGTCATTGTCATTGATAAAAGTAAAAAAATCTTAGTAAAAAAAAAAAGTAAAAAAAAGGTTCATTAGATTTACTGCATTGATAAAAGTCTTTGTCATTGGTAAAAGAAAAGAAATCTTCAAAACTTATGTCATGATATTTTTATAATGAAATTTTACAACTTTTTATCTTCATAACTTCTAATTTTACTCAAAGTGCATTTGCTGCATATGAAGAATGAGCTGAAATTGATCCTGTAAAGGAGCACATAGAAAGAAGTATTTTGTATGAGTATAAGCATAAACTTCAAATTGAGAATGAGGTTTTGTCAGATCTCATGTGAATGTAAATGTGAAGTTTTTTTGAACAACATTGATGAAAATTCAACATTTTGGTAGTTGTAATCACTTAGCAAGATTATTATTTTGGATTAAAGCTGCTATTTTTATAGAGGTATCTCATATAACTTGCACTAGTGCTTAATCTAACTGAATTACTAGATTACTTAATCTGGATTAACTGGATTACTTTATCTAACTGGATTACTGGATTGCTTAAACTAACTGGATTAAAAAAACACTCAAAAAACAAATGCAGAAGTATACAATTTTTTGTGTTCAAAAGAACGAGGCTATTCAAAAAAAGCTCAGAAACTCCAAAAAGAAAAATTAAATCCTAAAATAAATTTCAGACAGCCAACTAAAATTCTTTGAGGTAGTAAATGTGTTTGTGATTAGGTAGTAAATGTGTTTGTGAGGACTTTTGTGAGAAAATTAAAGATTTTATTCCAAAAAGTTGTTTTTTTGAAAAGATAAATTTGTTTGTACCTGCAATTTTAGAAATTGGGAAGAATTTTGTAGAAAATTGTGATCCAGAACTTGAAATTAGTAATTTGTCTGATTTTTTTGCATTCCTTTTTTTATTCAGAGAACAAACCTTTATTAAGAAACTGTTGAACAGTCAAATAGCGTTATGTGGCATAATCATTGTGTTGGACGAGTTATAGCATCGTGGTTCAAATCAATTGTTGATACTGTTGACAACATGGTTTTGATTTAGAACACCATTTTGATAATATCACATAATGGGTTATCAAACAGTAGATACACCATGCTACCATGCTAAAGTAAAGTTTACTTTCATTGTTCAAAAAAAAAAAAAAATCATTCAAATTGTACATTTTATGAGTCTGGATTATTAATTGGTCAAATTCCATCAACTGATAACTATAAACATGATAAAATGAACAAAAATCAAGAAAAAATGTTAAGAAAATTTAGCAAATATTGTTATCAAGTTCAAGGTCAAATGACAATAACAAATTAAAAATACTGTTAATTTTTTGTATTTACATTTGAAAGTAGTATCACTATTAAAATCAATTTTTATAAACTTTTCTGGGACAATATATGCAAAAAGTTATGCTAATTATGCTAATTATGGGATAAAAATGCAAAATATGCAAAAAGTTAGCTTTGAAGGTAGTTGTTTGTTTTTGTTTTTTGTTGTTTTAGAAGTTTAAAAGAACTTTAAAGATTTTTTTTAATAATTAAAAGTTATTTTTTTATTATTTGGTCAAAAGTTTCTTATTATTTGTATGTAAAACTTTGTACTCAAATTTTTTTTATCTTGTTTATTAAAATAATTTATAAATTTGTGAAACTTTAACCTTAGTTTTTCATTATAACTTCTCAAAAAATTAAATTAAAATGTTAAACTTTCAACAAATGTATGAGAATTTAACAAAAATGAAATTCAGTTTTAAAAATTAAATTTTTAAGGAAAGTCAGAAAAGATCTGAGAGCCTTATCACAGAGCACCCAGATATAGACAATTTATGTAGTTGGTTCCCCTTGGATCATAAAGTCCTAAAAGAAGGAGGCTTTTTTCTGTCACAAAGCAAACAATGTTTTTTTGATAGTATTTTTGACTTTTTGATGCAATCATCTTTCTTCTTTTACATCAGGTTTCAGATGTAGGGTAAAACCCTTAATATTGTGGGAAAAAAAACTTATTCAAAAGTTTGTCAACCTGAGTGTCTCAACAGATACATTTTTTGATAGAGATTCCAGATTATTTGAAAATTTTAGACACAAAAATAATTAAAGTATTAAAAAATTTTTTTTACAAAAATTATTTTTTATTACATTATTTCTAAAATCTCTATTAGAAATGGAGACTGAGGATGATATATTTTTGCATAATTTTTTTTATTGACAATATAAGAAGTTTTAGCCTAAATGTTAAGGAAAGGATTTGAGTCCAAGCATATTTGAAATCTGGCTACAAAATAGAAAAAATTGCATGTTTGAAAATAAACCAAGAAACACTAAAAAGCATATAGTTTGCTTTGCAACAAAATTGCGTGTGTGTGAAATTGTTAGTCTTTTTGGAATAACTAAATAAGTAAATAAACATATAGATTAAAGAACATATTTTTTGAACAAAGTTGATGTGAAAAGCTAAAAAGAAGTGAAAAGAGGTTAGTAAACATAGTTAGTGGATGTTGTTTTAACTTTTGCGGAATAGGCTTACAGTTAGAAAAGTGTCTATTTACTGTTTTAACTTTTTACTTGCTGCCTTTGCTAGCAAAATATATTTGTTTCAAGTTTTTAATAAAATTTTAGTAATGCAGTGTTTTTTGTAGTACAAAAAAAACCAATATTTATTGCTATGCATTTAATGTCTATTATTTATTGTTTTATACTTTATAGGCTCCTAAACACATACGTGAAAGTACTCAATGTGCAGCCCTGTACTTGATTGCTAAAGACATTCAACCCTTCTTGTGTGTTCATGATGATTGGTTTTGTCACTTTGCTCAAGCAATGATTGATATTGGATTGAATTATGAATCAGTACAACTTAAGAATATTATTTGTTATAAAACAACACTGTCTTAGACACTACTGCCAAAGTTATACAAAAAATGTGTGCATGTGTTCAAAAGCTAAAACTCAAACTTGCTGGGGATAACAACTGATCACTGGACCGATGACATTCTAAAATTTGGTCACGGTCAGTTTGTAAGATAAATAGTTTAGCCAATGACAGAATGAGTATTTGAAGGCAGCTTTTCTGCTTGGCAATTTGAATGCAGCTTGAATGAAAAATAAATTATTCATCCTTTGCACAAGTTATCAACACCTATTGTTCCTTCACAAATACAAATACTTGTCTTTCATCAGTACAGAAGATTGCAATTTTGTTTATTCAGAGATGCATAGTATGGTAGACAAAATTAATTCTTCAGCACCTTAGGTAATACACAAGAGCTCAGGCAGTACAGATATAGACAGCTTTAGTGAATGCAGTCATTCAGATAAACTGCCTCTTTCAAAAAAGAGTATAGCTGACCCTGAATTGTATGATTTGTTGGCAGATTTTAAAACAGCTGCCACTCCAATTTTCTAAGGCTAACAGTAATGAAACAAGACATAAGTTTGACAAATACTTGGTTCTTCCTGTGACACCATTTAATACATTTCAGTGATTGCAATGCTTGCCTTAACCATAACATTAGAAATGCTGATATTTCTCAAAAATAATATGCAGCCCTGATTACTAGACTGACAGTAGACTATTTAAGCTACCACTATTTATATTCAGAAAGTTACTGTTTTATGTTTTTGTGCACTTTAATTGCAACATTTTATTTTTTGAATTTTTGAAGTTGCAGAAGTTATAGCATTGCAAATTATTTCAAATGATTTGCAATTTTTTAACTACTTAATATTGCTTTAATTTATTTGTGTTTTATTATTGTAAATGAAACTAATAACAAATAATTAAAAAACAATTGTGTTGATACCAAACCGAACCAAACCCAAACTTAAGTTGTTATCGAACCAAACTAAACCCAAACTGCGCTTAAGACCAAAACAAATCAAACTTGAACATTAGATATAACTGAACTGGACACAAACTTTAAAAAAAGGGTTTGATTCCCATCTCTAGTAGAAATGCATTAAGTCTAAGTTTTGCATAATAATGGATAGAGCACTGTGACACTAAATAGTTGCAAATTTAACAATTAAAGTTGCTTTTAATTATTTATAAAACTTTTTAAAAAAATTAGGTTTGATATATTTTGTAAATATTTGTGGAATAGTATATATAAGAATTGAAATTTTTTTACATATAATTTTTTTAAAAATAATTTTTTTTAAAAAGTGGAGTTGGCTTTTTTTTTTCAAACTCTACTCCAGATATTTTGAAAAATGTGGAGTAGAATTTTGAAAAACAAATTTTTTAGAACATTTTTTAAAAAATGTGAAGTGAAAAAACAAGTATGAACAAAATAAATTTTTTGTTATTGCTGCATGTAGATTACAAAGTCATAAAGTTTTTCAATCTTGCTGAAATATCAACTGAACTAATCCAATCCAATTAAAATCCGTATTTATTGTAAAAATTCCTCTTTTATTAATTTCAAGAAAATTTTCTCTAACTGTAAGCCTATTCAGCAAGCTTTACATGTATTAGCTAAACTTCTTTCAAGAAATCTTTTAAAAAAGATAAAGAAATAAATTTGAAAATTGTTAAAAGAATTTATTGCTTTTATTTCTATTTAATTTATTACTGAAAAAATAAAGTTACATTAAATTAAAAATAAATATTATATGTCATAATTAAATTTATTAGGTTCATTAAAATTGCACAATGCGGAGCAAACTAACAGAATATTATCGATAATGGTATTAAGTTTTTTGGCACTTCCTGTGACATAATTCGAAAGGTTTTAAATCTTCTTCTAAACAGTTTCATAATTATTCTAACTTTAGCAATAGTACTAGTTTTGCTTACATCACCAAATGTCCTTTGTGAGGTGCATCTACAACCAGGTGAAAATAGTATAAAATAAATTTTTCTTGCAACACTCTTCAATAAGATTAAAACCTTTATCAGCCATCAGTGTACTATAACTTGGAACTTGATCAAGAAACTTAGAGTGTCATCTTTTATTTGACCTGTAAATGAAATAAATATAATACTTGATTTTTGTGCAACAACAATATGAAACTTTATTGCGTTATGATGTTTATATTCAGACTAAGTTGCACTCTGAAGTTCTAAGTCTTTTGGTGTTTCTATGAAATTTTTGAACAACCAATAATAGCAAATAAGTTTTTAAGCTGATGAAATCTTTCAGGTGATGTTGCAATTAATGTTCCAAGGTCTGGTGCATAAACAAAACTTTTCAAATACTCTGTAAAACCCTTAACCAAGATTTGAAAATACTGCTATGTAATCCTTCTGAAATACCAAAGCAGTCTGTCAAATCTGTTGTTAGTAACCCCATTCAGAGTTTCATCAAACTTGAAAACTATATTAGAGGTGAAATTTGTTTATAAAGTTTGTGAAACATTCCTTGATTTTTAAGATTAGTATAAAACTTTATATTTTTTTCTGTAAATAGTTTTTTTATAAAGTTGAAGTATATGTTTTGTTAAATTGTAAATAATAGATAACAATATTGCAAATATTAAATCTTTGATGCTCAAAACCTTTTTAATTTTTTTTAAATTAGAATATGATTTTTCATGTCACAGTTTTCTACATTAATATACAGTTCAAAACTTTCAGATCCATCAGTTAAATGGGAAAAGGCATTTAGCAGTAATAGAGTTTTAGTATAAGTTGGGTTATTGAGCAAAGTTGTTAAAATGCATTAAAGTTACCAAAATAACAATTTCAACAATTGGCAAGGAAAAAGAACCCAAAGCATTATCAAAAATGAGTCATTAGTAGGATGAAAGGCCTTCTAGGCCTTGGGAAGGTTCACTTCATCAATACTTTATTCACTAACAGAAAAAAACCTTTTTCCCGTTAGTGAATAAAGTTTTGATGAAGTGTTTTATTGTGGCATTTATTGAAGGCAGAGTTTATAAAACAATGTTTTTATCTAGTTTTAAAACTATAAATCTTTACAAAGAAATACAAGCAAAGATGATATGATCACAAGTAAAGATGATATGGTTCATAGTTTTTGTGTTCAAGATAGATAGATAGTTTTTTTGTTTAAGATAGATAGATAAATAGAGTGTTTTATAGGCAAGAAGTTGTTTGATGTATTTTATTAGGTTGAAAAAAAGTTCTAGAGTTATTTATTTGAATTTGAAGATTTTGCTTAGAATGCATTCATCCAGAAAAAATCATAGTTATCATCATAAGTAAAATGGAATCTTCTTTATATGTACTCCAAATTTATCCCATGACACCAAGTTATGTTTCAAAGTTAACTTTGCAGAGTTAATGTTTTTGTTTCTTTTAAAATAATCTAACAAAGCAAAAACAACTTGACAACTAGAAAAAATAGGTAAAATAGTTTACAGAGAAAAACAATTGTGACTAGTTATAATATAAATGTTATAGTCAAGTTGAATCTTAATCAAGTTTTTAAAATTTCTGGAACTAATATGGAGAATATAATCAATAATGTGGATAATGGAAACAAATTCCACTAAACGCTCTTTCAATACTTTTTTTCTCACAGTGAAAAGAGGACAAAAGACTAAATTTTTTTTTAAATCTGCCCAGTTGTATGGTAACAAAAGCACGGAATTTTATTATAGACCAGACCTTTGTAAATTGTTTCAAAAAATCAGAGGTAATGATGGTTTTTTCAGAGATAATTATGATTCTTTCTGTGGTTTAGATATTGAGGAGGATGTTATGGAAAATTAGGAGAAAAGAAAAAAAAGATGAATTTAAAAGAATTGTTAAAAGAAAAGTTTTCAACATCCTGACCAAACGTCATTGCTTAAGTTTCTGGAAACAACAATAAATCTCCAGAAACTTTTGAAACTAAAGAAACTCCATGAAACTATTAAAGAAAACTCCATGAAACTATTGAAACTGAAGAGATATTTGATAAAGAGCATGTCGATGTTTTTTACAACAAAACCTTGAAACTTTGAATGAATATATGTTCGATATATGTCTTCACTGTATTAAATGTAAAAGTCTATATTTTAACTTTGCAGATTGTTGGCAAAGACTTATAAAGGTGCAAATTGTGTCATTTATTTACAAGCTCATAAAAGACAATCTATAATTACAGACTTATTTTTTAAAATGTAAAACTTGTATAATTTAAAGCACATAATATATTTAGGATTAAGGATCACTATCGGTTTCATTTCTATTTGTTTATTTGACCAGAATAACTCAATTTAAAAAATTTAAAAATTTCACAAATTCGAACTTTTATTTTATTCATAAAATTCTAATCAGAGATTGTACTTTATATGTAGATATATATTTATATATGTAGATATATATTTATATTTGGTATTTTATTTATTTTTTAGTTTGATGATGAAATGAGCAAGTATATCTTTTGGTCAAGGAATTTAATTGACTTTAATAAACTCCAAAAACAGTAAGATTTTTTTTTTGAAGCGTTTTATATTTTAAAATATAAATATAACAAAAAAATAAATATAAATATGGTAAAAATTAAAAAAACAAACATTTTGGAACAAAAAATATTTCCAATCCAATTACAAAAGAAAAAGTGATGATAATTATTACTGGTTTTTTTATTGCAAAAAGATTTTTAAACTGTTATGTTTTGCTTTAGCAGTTAAAAACTAAAAATGATTAACATATTTATTTACATCTTACCTAGAAGATTACCAATTGTATTCTTTTTTTTTTTTTTTTTTTTTAATTGTTTACACATACGCACCAATTGAAACATTTTTAAAAAATATTCTGGTAAAAAGTAATTGATTTTTTAATAAAGTATTTTTTATAAAAAGAATCATTTTATTTAATGTCTAAAAATATTTATAGTCAAAATATAAATGACTAAATTCCAAAAGTAAATAATTCAAATACCATAAATACCTTTTTTTGCAAAGATTATTGAACAACTGTTTTGTTGCCAAGTTTTATCGTTTTAATCCACAATTTTTTTAATCTGTGTTTTTAAGTCTTTTTAAATAATAATTGCTTTTTAAGTGCAATACAAAACTAATAGATATCTAATCACATAATTATGTTTTTAATTAGTTATATTTTAATGTAAAAAAAAATAAAAAGTATAATCCAAAGTGTATAAAGTAACATAAGAGTATGTAAATTTACCTGTATCTGTAATTTCTTTTTAAAAGTTGAAATGAATATGCAATTTAAAGGATTTTAGAACTAAGTAAGTTAAACCACTGTGCAATAACTGAAAACATTTTTTAGTTTAAGGAGCTGATTAAGTTATAGAAGCCATATCAATTATTACCATTTGTTGAGATGGTTATAGCTTTCAAATTATTAGTTTACATAAACATTTGTCATAAAAGTAATTTAAAGAAATTTTAATCAAAGTTTTTGTTACCAGTTTTTAGTAAAGTTTTTTAATCAATGTTTTTGTTATCAGTTTATTAACGTTTTTTAATCAATGTTTTTGTTACCAGTTTTTAGTAAAGTTTTTTAATCGATGTTTTTGTTACTAGTTTTTAGTAGAAGTCCTTTGTAGAAGTCCTTTGTAAAAGTCCTTTGTAAAAGTCCTTTGTAGAAGTCCTTTGTAAAAGTCTGTAGTTGAAGTGCTTTTTAGAAATCCTATTTAGAAGTCCTTAATAGAAGTCCTTTGTAGAAGTTCTTAATAGAAGTGTATTGTAGAAGTCCTTAGTAGAAGTCCATAGTAGAAGTCCATAGTAGAAGTCTTTACAGTAAAAAGATTTCTTTTTTAAAAATATTGATTGTTCTAAAGCAACTTTAGTGTCATCCTCAGTAAAAAAGTTACTTTAAATGTGTTAAATTTTCTTAAACTGTTAGCCAATTATCTACAAAGCAAATTTCAAATCACAAAAAGATTCATATAATACTTTAATATTAGACAAACTAAAGAAAAAATAAAATAGTAAAATTCAAAGAAGCAGTAGCAAGTTCGCTACTATAATATTATATATGATTTATAATATTAAATAATGATTGTGAAGATTTACAAAAGATTACAGCTTTAGTTAATTAAAATTCCGGAAATAGTTATTGGGAAAATTGTCTTGAGGGTTTAAAATAAGATGTTAAAAAAGTTTTAATATAGAAAAAAATGTATAAATTAAGAAATACTTTTTATATTGTGTGCATCTTTTAAAGTTGATTATACCCCTCATCCATTACGTATTGAATGCTTTTTGCAGATCCCTCCTCCCCCTAATTTCCCTTAGATACTTTATAGTCTCCCTTAGATACTGTACATGACCACAAAGCCCTTGATTTCAGCATAGGATCTTAACTTTAAAGACCTATGTCGAGTTGAGCAGGGCATATCAGTAGTGGAGCATAACAGCACTTTTATTTCAGCTGATAATTTTTTTTGATAATTAATTTTAAATTATTGTGCTTCACTATTGTAAAAATTTATTTTAGTAATACCAAAATTTATTTTAGTAAAAATTAAAAATTAAAAGTGCCAAAATGCATCAGTAAGTTGGCGAAAAAACAAAATTTGCGTATTTTTTTAAGCGATATAACCTCAATTGATTTATCTTTAACTATTGCTAATTTGCTTTATTTATAAAATGTTTTAATTTTTTAGACGGTATTTTTTATCCTCTTTCAGAATGTGGTTTTAAAAAAATATCTGGAATTGAACTTTTTGATTAGTAATAATTTTAGTAAAATGACTTTTGTGGGGCGTATGGGGACAACAAGTTATTTATATAATTGACTATATTACTACCATTTTATGGTGCTGTTTACAGGATAATAACTTTATTTTTAATCTAAAATATTATTTTCCTTTTTTAGAAATTTAATATTATTAGTATTTATGTTAATATTATTAGTATAGTAATTAGTATTATTTTTATTTAATATTAGTAATAAATTCAAAGTAATTGTTATTTTTTTAACTTAACTTCAATGATTTTTAGTATTTAATGTAAAACAAAAATGGTAAGAAAATTTTATAAGATAAATCAATCGTCTTAAATGGGATCAAACTTTTATGAAAAAAGCAGTTTTAGCTGTGAACCAAAAGGATCTTAGTATAAGAAAAGTTGCTGATACATATGGTGTATCTAAGTCTGTTTTACACCTACGTATTGCCAATAAGCCAGCTGATTTAGATACAGTAGCTCATCATATTTTTGCAATTCGGTTTTTTCGAACAATTTTTATCAATAGAAGCTGAACAGAATCTTTTATTTTACATTAAGTCAATGGAAGAGTCATTTTATGGATTATCAATAAAAGATGTATGTGCAATTGTATATGAATATTGTGAAAGAAATAAAGTTCAACATCCTTTCAATAAGGCAACTAAACTTGCTGGTAAAGACTTTGTTGCTGGGTTTTATTACAAAAACCTGACTGAATTGTGTCAAATATCTGAATTGCCAACTATATTCCTAAAAACATTGACTAACTAGAAAATCACCTTCATTAAGGGAGGTGAGACATCCCCCCCCCCCCTCACACTCACCTCAAATTGTCTCTATAAAATGTCTGTGTGTGGGTTCAGTGGCGGATCATGGTTTTTTGGGGCCCTAGGTTGATCAAAGCTTTGGGGTCCTACTCTAGCACACCAGAAGCTAAATTTTCTAAATATCTGAAATTGCCTAATTGTCCAATTCTATTAAAACTAAAGAATAACATTTACATAAAAACTTTATCATAGTTACAAGTAATTATAACAACAAATTCAAAAAATTTTTCTCTTCTGCACTTAACTGATATTTTAACTGAACCTTTCATTCGTCATTGTTGATTTATATTTATTTTTTATAAAAGCCGTTTTTGAAAAAAACCGTTCTGCTTCGCAACTCGTTATAGGTACTGCTAGTTAAACTTTAAGAATTATATAAAGATTCGGAAATATATCAATAAAGGTTTTTTTCAAAAATTAGTGTCAATATTTTTGAAGCATTGATGCAATCATTTTGTTTGAAGCATACCATATCTAAATAATGCTGAAGTTGGCTGAATTTACTAAAATAGTTCTTCTCCGATATCATTTTTATATAATGACAACGAACTCTATTGGTTAAAGTTAAATAACTGAACCTCTTCTGCCCAGGTTCATCAAAAGTTTGAATTTATCTCCAATATTCTTATATACAACGCTTCTTTTTTCAAGTTCAGCCCCCAATTTATCTAAAAAAACATTAAATACCTCTATACAAAACTTATCCCTTCCAGTAAAAATATCTCTTCTTTTTTCTCCATCCGAATATATTTTTGTTCTTACTCTTTTATGGGTGTCACTAAGATTTTTTTTAACTTCTGGACTCATTTTGGCTGCTTTGTTTTCAAAGTCTTTTATTTTCGGCTCGGAATCTTGACGTAAAGATTTTATATATAATTCTAGTAAATGGAGTAAAGTGTGTTTTTCACAAACATCTAAACCAGAATTATTTTGTTAACTTCATTAAATTGCTCTAAGATTATTTCCCACCGGTTAAAACTGTTGTTTCCGCTTCGTAAATCTTTTGAATAAACTTTTTGCCTCTAATTAACATTCTGCTTTTTCGGAACTTTTATCAAATATGTATTTAAGGGTATTGAGTATTTTTTGATAGCTAACTTTAAACGCATGAACTGAATCATAATGAGAAGACCATCTGATGGTGCTTAAGTTTTTTAGTGAAAATGCCAATGATCTCAACGCCCTCTTTCACTCAAATTTTTCCAACAGTGTAGCACTTTTTGTCATGACCTGGTAGTGGCAAACCTCTTTCAGATAAAAAAATTTTTGCTGCTACTACCCGTAATAAAATATTGTAGTAATATTGTGCAGTTTTAATATCCTGTTCTTTTAACTCTATATCTATTGTGCTCTTATTCGATTTTCGTGCAAAGTAGATTATCATGGCTTTTTTATAGTCATCTGATTCTTCATGGGTTAAAAAATTTTTCTTTTATCATGGGATAAAAAAAAACATTCATGGGATAAAAGAATTTTTCTTTTATCCCATGAATGTTTTTCCAATCTTTCTAACCGATGCCAGCACAGCAATGTTTCCTGAATGGGGAAATAATTTGCATGGTAAATAAAATGCTACTCCTTTGCATAAAGAATAACAAAGACAAATTTTTCACAACAGTTTGACCTTTTTTCATGAATTAATTAAAAAAACTGTTCAAAAAAAATCTGTTTTGATCTTTATAATTTCGCTTAGATTCTGGATATGAAGCAACTTCCTTTTTATTTTGGAAAATTCAACGATGGCCGGTTTAGGCAAAAATCGACTCAGAACTAATGAACTTTGGTCAGTATCCTATATCGCTATAGTTTACTCTTACAACAACAATATCAGTAATTTCAGACAATTTTTCTATTTCTTCTTGCATGCAGCTCTTATCTCTGTCCTGAACAAGATTTTCGGCTCGACATTCGGTATCTACGTTGCCCTCAGCAGTATGCTCTTCAATTGGTTCTACATCATCAGTTACATTTACCACTTCCGAACATGTCATTTCTTTAAATGTTTCACCTGCTTCGACAGCGTTGGATTGGAAAAAAGCTGGGTAATTTTGGAACTTTTGATGTTTTAACCTTTTGTTCTTTTATTTTTTGTCTTTGACTACCACTTAAACATCCGGACAATTTTGACTATATTTATAAGCTCCTAATCTTCAAAATAAAATTTAAAGAAATACAAGAACAACTTTGTTTACAAAAAATATGGATGTCCTTAAATTACTTAAAAGGGAATTTTAGTGTTAAAAAGTATTTTGTATCTATATAATATATATTTCCGAATAATAATACAAAATCAACTATTTTTTATTTCCGAATAATAATACTTTTTGCTGAGATCGCACCCGAATTGCACTGCTCGCAGCTATTCATTAAGTACGATTTGTCTAAAATATTTTCAGTGGTGATTAATTGTATTATTTTTTTATTACCTTATTTCTTAGCTCAGCGCAGGCGGACATTAGTTTGTAGTTTGGTGCTGGGACTCTTTCTCATTGGAGGCCCTTTTTCTAATGGGAGAACCGCTACTCTGTGTCTTTATGTGACAAATATTTATTTGTAATAAGGTTAATTTACACACTAACTTGTGAGTTTGATTGGCCGAGAGGTTAATGCAACGATTCCGCGGCGGAGATCGTATGTTAGTCGAGTCATAATTTACTTATTATTTTAAAAAAAGTTTGTTTTGATGACGAATCAAGTAAAAATAAACTTTACTTTAGGCGGCCGTTTTTTTCACTCAAGCCTCTTTAGTAAGTTTCACTCATGCCTCTTCCGTAAAAAGCGAGTCTTACGTGAGATGAGTAATATTGAAAACAAAGCCTAAAACCCAGAGCCGGGGCTAGGCTATCCTGCACATCCTAATGGGGTAGGGGGTAGGGGAGGATTAAACAAATTTAGGGGCCCTTTTGAAAATTTAAGGAGCTTTTTTTTTAGCAATACCTAGCCCTTGAATACTAACACCCCCTCCCCCTCTCTATGCTTTTGTACACTATACCCCCTCCTTCCTATGAGCGTTCGTACTTTATGGACGACACCTTACTGGGGTGTATCTTTTTTAATTTACTATATGCTTTAATTTGCACACAATTAAATAAAAAATTTTATAGTTTTTTAATTACGGACCTCAATTTATTATGTGGTTTTATAACATTTTTTCAGGTTAGAGTTGTTGGAAAATATCATGCCCGAGCTCATAGTTACCGCAAACGAACAACAACAAAAACTTGAGTATCTCGAAAATTTTGACATGATGCCCTCCGATTAGTCAAACAGTGTTGCTCACCTACTGAATAAACAGGGGGAAGAGGGGATAAATTATAATTTTAAATAATTATGAGGGGATAAATTATAATTATAAAGAGAGGATAAATTATAATTTTAAATAATTATAATTTTAATTAATTATTTAAATATATATTTTAAATAATTATAATTTTAAATAATTAAAAATTTTAAATAATTTTAAATTAATTAAATATATAATTTTAAATAATTAATTAAATATAAATTTAAAAAATTATAAATTATAATTTTAAATAAATTAATTATAAATTATAAATTTAAATAATTAAACATAATCTAATAATTTGTAAATAAGTATTTATAAATTATTAGTTTTTTGTTTTTTTATAAACCGAACATAGACGTGTTTTTTTTTAAAAGAACTTTCTCCACCAATGAAATTCCTTTTGTAAGCTTAAGGTGTTCTCAATTAAGAGACTAACATGAACCCATAAAATGACTGTGTTTATTTCTTTTAGTGTTTATATGTTTTTAGAGTTCGAAGTTTTTTTTAAAATTCCAATTCTACTGTTTATTAAGATCCATAAGACCAACCCTTCCCTCCAACCCCTTCTCCGTTTATTCGGTGGGTGAGAGTAGGTTTCTAATATATGAATAAAAGTTTTGCAAGTGATATATTTTAATTCAGACTTTAATTCAGTCTAGAATAAATGTAATTACCGGATGTCAATTATGGTTTGTTATTTTGATCTTTTTTAATATTTGATTGTACATTATATTTTGTAAAATTTATGCAAAGCACTATTAAAAGTATTTAAAAATAGTTTAGTTAATCAAAAAAATTATTTTATTATTATTCATTATTGACAGTGCTGAGCATAGCTTGGTGCTCTGAACTCAGGAATTTAATTTTATGACACACTCAATGCAATTAAGGCATGCTACATGTTTTTTCGAACTCAATACCCCCCCCCCTCCCTCCATAGTGCTTCACCATCTTTAAAGTATACAAAGTGTTGTTTTCTTGCTTTATAAGACGCCTAGCAAAGTACTCTTAAATAAAAATTAGTGATGTCACGAATATTCGGTGACTAGTAATAATAGGCAATCGTTTAATCGTCTTTCCCATTAAAGTTAAACCATGCTTTAAGTTCAGGTTGTCGTGAAAATAACATTTTTAATAAATTTAGAGTTTTCTATACTAATTCAATCTATAGCATTTTCTGAAATTACCTCAGAAGTGCAAGATATACTTGAGCTGGTTATTTTTGAACTTTTCTGAATAGTTTGAAGAGTATGAAACTTTTAGGCATAACTGTAGTTAAAATATTTGTTGTATCAGTCAACAAATAATGTATGCTGTGACACAACCTATTTATAAATGCCCATAGAGTAGTTGACTTATGCACTACAACAAAGCAGGTCGGAGCCCTCAATATAATTAAGTGTTGCCGAAAATTCGTGGCATCTCTAATAAAAATGTTTCCTTTTGGAAAAGCGTTTTATGGACTGACGTATCCAAGTTTAATAGTTTCCAGTCTAGTGAGAAAGTACATGTTAGGCGTCCTATGAAGCTATATAACAACCCTTTGTATACTCTAAAGACGTTGAAAGACAGTGGAGGTAATATTAAATTTTGGGGAGCTATGTCCCGGTATGGTATTGGTCTACTGGTCAAAATTATAAAAACCACCAAGAAAAAAAAAAGACAAGGCTTCAATATGTTTGTTTACTATACATTAAGTTTTTTTTTTTGTTTGAAGTTTGTTTTATTAATTTTGTTTGCAACGATTGCAAGAGATTGCAACGCCACCTCCCTTGTTCCATTTAAAGTGTTTAAAAGAAATTTTTAGAAACTTTTACTTAGATGTGGGCGACTTATTATCTAATACGAAGTTAAATTGAACAGAGAACTTTTTGATAAGAGCATTTTTGGATCTTTCCAATTTTTTGAAATACATATGATATCAAAAAGATAACTTACAATGTAATAAAAAAGTTTAAAAGCTTTAGAATTTGATTGATCTTATGTTTACACTTAAAATGCCCAAATCATTTTTTTTTTTTTTTTAATATATTAAATTCGCCATATTACCATATAAGGAAAAGACGGAGTAAAATGACTTTTTCTATAATAACTCAACAAAAGAAAACTTTAATTTTCTTTTGTTGAGCATACATAGCTTTTATTTTGAAATTCGCGCCGCAAAAATTAGTCTATAATTATTACAAACTAATTTTTTGCGGCGCGAGTTAGTTTTGCAATTTTTCGAAAGGCGTTTGTTCAAATTTTTCAATTATGTAGTCTATCATAAAAATTAATGCCATATAAATGTAATTTTAACTCGTTTCACTCTGACGTGCCAAATAAAAGAAACCTACTTCTTCGCGAAGAAAAAAACTTAAAATAACTTTCAACGTCCCATCCCCACTTCCTTACCCAACAGGACTTTTTTATGACCTTTTTCCGTTTATTAAACTTGTAGTTGTTTTTTCTAAATACATATATATTTACAACTGCAATGTAACTAGTAACCATTCTAAAATAACAGATTGATGGTACAGATGTATATATAAAAAAATATATCGTAAGCATAAAGTCTAAAATGTACAAAGCAAGTATCCAAGAAACAGTCGTATACAACTTCGTACTTTTTCTTCGTACAACTTTGTAATCGATGTAACTAGGATTTAGAAAATTTTTTTAATTAAAATTTTTGTTATTCTTTTTTTTTTTTTAATATTAGATTACATTTTGGTTTGGGTTTAGATTTTTGTTTTGAATAAAAATAGTTTAAAATAATTCCTTATATTTTTTTAATTTAATAATTAAATTTTTTAATTTTATTTGATTGTGATTTGTTATAAGCAAGTATTTTATTGTATAAACGGAAACCTCGATATGAAATCGAGAATCTTGAGTGTTTTTTTGTTTCCAATTTTCTTGTCGCACTTGTTATTTTAACACTTGTTAATTTTATTTACCATGCAAATTATTTGTTAAAGTTTTTTTTTGAAAAAAGTTTGACGTAAAATGATAAAATCTTATATGCGTATCTTATTTTCTTGTTTATTGGAGTGAAATAGTATTTATTTAGTTTTTTCTATACTTATTGTTAATTTATTTCTCTTAAACCATAAGTTTAGCTTTTTTAGCTCAATATTTGTTTTTTAAAAATTTAAATAGGTTTTCGACAGTAACAGATCCAGGAATTTATGGTGGTGGTGTTGTGTGTGTGTGGGGGGGAGGAAGGAGGAAGGGGGCGGGATCCGTCACTGGTTTTCGATTGTTGTTGAGGAGTAGAACAATCTGCAAACATTGTAGTTTTATAGCTGTTTGATGCATTTGGAAGGTCGTTATTATAAATTAGAAACAAAAGGGGAGCAAGTATGGAATAGGGCTTCTAGTTCGAACATGTTCCGGTTCGAACAAATAAAATTTTGCTATTTGTTGCGAGGTTCAAGTTCGAACTTTTTTTCTCTAAAAATTCGAAATGTATATATATCAAAATTAGGTTCTTTATGATCTTTTTTTTACAGTTGAATCAAAATCTTTTTTAAACTGTGACTTTTTTTAGATTTTCTTTACTCTTAATTTTTTTTGTGCAAAACTTTTTTACAAAAGCAACACAATGATTTACTTTTAAGTTTTAAATTAAAATAGTACGCTACATATTTTAATTTTTAAAGAAATTCCATGGTGATACCCCTAAAATAGATCGTTTAAATTTCTGAGTTAAAAAAACAAAGACTAGTTATTATAGCTTTGACGAGCTAAAAAAAGTTATAAGTTGAATGAAATAAAAAATATGGATAAGTTTAAAGATGTAAGCACAACTAGAAGATTTGAGGCATGGGGCTATTTCGATTATTTTGAAGAACTACAGAGTTCAAAGTGTATACCCTGTAAAATTATTTTCAAAACACCTGGCTCAACAATAGCAACTATTACAAGGGATTTAAAGACAAAACACAAAATTAAAATTCTTAAATGCAACAACTCTGTGCCTGAAGCTGCAGCAAATATTGCTGCTTCCATAATACCGCGAATTGAAAGTTTTTCCAAGGATGTCCATAAAACACTACCTGATATTTTGAGGCGACTATCAGCTATTGATGGAATTTCACACCATTGCACAATGAACTTAAATTTACATGATAATGAAGGATTTCAATTGCTTGGAATGTTAAGAAACCAAGGTACAATTATAAGAACAAAAGCCATAAAATTGATCATTGGTAAGCTTATTTCATTTGATTTAAATTTGAACATTGTAGCTTCTGTTACTGATGGAGCTAGCTTAATGAAAAAAATTGGTCATGGCGCTAAACCTGAGCATCAAATATGTTACAACCACGCTATTCATCTATGTGTAATGATTTGTCGTAAATGAACTTTGTGTTGCTTTAAAACCACTAAAATTGGCCATTAATACTCTTTCAAAAGGAGATGCTGATTTTTTGTATTCTGAAATTGTGATTGAATTTACAAGAAAAAATTTTATCAAGCTAATACGCCTAAAAGTCAACTTGTTAAACAGATATTTGAATATAGAATAATTGAAAGTTACATAAATGTAAAAAAAAATGTCGTATCATCTTATTACATTTATATCATTTTATATTGAAGTTGTATACAACTGTTTCTTGGATACTTGCTTTGTACATTTTAGATTTTATGCTTACGATATATTTTTCTATATATACATCTGTACCATCAATCTGTTATCTTAGAATGGTTACTTGTTACATTGCAGTTATTAAATATATATGTACTAAAAAAAAAAACTTTAAAAGGAGCAAGGGAGGTGGCGTTGCAATCTCTTGCAATCGTTGCAAACAAAATTATCAAAACAAACTTAAAACTTAAAACAAAAAAAACTTAAAACAAAAAAAAACTTAATGTATAGTAAACAAACATATTAAAACCTTGTCTTTTTGGTTTTTTTGGTGTTTTTTATAATGCTCCCAGAAGTTCTTACAGTCTTGTCACAGAGCACCGCGGGAGAGCATTTAACTAAGAATTTCACGTTTCCTTGCTTACTAATGACGTTTATTGGGCTAGAGTTGACGTCAAACCACGAATCTTTTCGTTCTGAGCCATGGCTGCACATGGTCAATAGAAAAATTAAATAAAACTGGTAACCTTTTTTTAATCTTTTTATTTTTTTATTTTCTTCAGGTGTATAAATGTATAAATACATTTTTTTATCGTGAAATACAAACAAAGTTATCACGTATCAGATTGATAAAAATACATTTATAAAACATTCAATTATTCTATATTCAAATATCTGTTTAACAAGTTGACTTGTAGGTGTTTTAACTAAATGAAGTTTTTTCTTGTAAATTCAATTACAATTTTAGAATACAAAAGACCAGCATCTCCTTTTGAAAGAGTATTAGTGGCCAATTTAAAACTACTAAGGTCTTAAAGCAACACAAAGTTCATTTATGACATCAAGCTCATTTTAGTTAGAGTAAAATCAATATTCATACCAATCAGATCTATTTTTACTTGTTTGCACCTGTAAAAAACGTTGCTTTTGGAAAACGTATTGGGTTTTATTTATAATTTTGTTCGAATTTAAGTATTTATATACTCTATAATAGACTATTTTTTAATGAAGTTTTGAAAATACAGGAAGGATTGAGATTGGCTAATAGCTGCTTAAAGGCTATATTTTTTCCTGATTTCTATATGGTACAGTTTTATAAATTTTTAACTTTTTTGTTTTAATAAACAATACCTGTTTTAAGTGATGAATCAAATATTTGGAAAATAGAGTAACGTATCTCCTTAAACACATCTAGTACTGCTTACAAGAGATGTCATCAACACCTGAGGATTTGGTTCTTTTGAGAGATTTGATGGCTATTTCAAGTTCGTTTTAATTCGTTGAAGTTTAAGGAGCAGCGAGAGATCATTAAATAACTTTCAAATGGGCATTAAGTTCTAGACGCAGGACCAGCACCAATGTTGGCGAAGTAGGTGTTTTATTCATTTAAAATATTACTCTTTTCTTATAAATCTTTTTCATTACTCTAAAACGTATTTTGTTACAAATAGCTTTAGGGTTAGGTGAGGTATTCTAAGCCTATTTTTACTTATTTCTGACTTTGAGCAAAAAATATATATATAGCAAAACAATTTTTTTTTATTGAAGAAAACTATCTTAAAATCACGATTAAACATCATTTTTAGTAAACTATATCAAAAATTTATACATAATTTTAAAAGATGTCTGACGAGCATTAACTTGACTTGTACTTTATAGAGCAATATTACCCGTTTAGTGGGGCAATGTGGGTCTAAGTTACATATTTACCTTTTTTTAATGAAATATACCAAAAAACACATATTCTTCTAAAAGCACGGAAATAATCAACTTTTATTTATTGAAAAATCATGAATTCAAATTTTTTTTTTTAATATTAAATTTCAGAAAATATTACCCCACTCTTCTTTACTTTTACCAACTATTTCCTTCAAAATGTCCCTTTTTTTAAATCTCTATTTGGTTATTGTACATAACTGGAATAAAATATGTATTTGTAATCCAATATTTTCCAGCAATCCAATTACAAGTACTTATTATTCCAGACAAGTACATTGTACTTGTCTGGAATAATAAGATTTTTTAGATTCGTTTTTAATTTTTTAAAATAAATTTTTAAATTGTTTGTAAATAGACAAGTTGGATTCAGTTATATTTTTTGTTTTTTTACGGAATGTTTTTGTTATAGGGATTTTCTCATTTCTTTTGTGATCCATGGACAACTTAGATATTTTATTTTTATTTCGTTTTTTTTTATTATTGGAAAGCTCTCATTATTTATCTTGTATTGCTAATACGTCGTCAATGGCAGTTATCAAGTTAGAGGTTACCCTTGTCGGTTTGTTAATGATAGGAAATATACCAACCTAAAGCAAATCGTCAAATAAAATTTTGACGATTTGCTTCAATATAATCGAAAAAGTTTCTTTATTTTAATGCTATTATGAGTACCAGATCGTTAAAGCAAAAAGTTTAAAAGTAAACAGCCGCCAAAGCGAGCTATTTCTAAACATTTTCTATTAACTATGCACCCTGTTTTTTAATTGAATAAAAATATATATCAAGAGTTAATGCAATAACAATAGAATTAATTTAATTTGAAAAGTCAATTATACAAAATTCCATTTAATAAGTATTTTTAAAAAATTAGTAATTAAAATTTTATACTCACAAATATTATAAACATTAAATAAACTTGTGTAATCAATACTAGTAACATAAATTTAGTATATACTCAATCAATTAGTATATACTCAATCAATTTGTATATATTCAATCAATAAAAATAACAACAATCAAACAGCTTATTAAACAGCTGGCAAAGATAAATGCAAAAACATTTCTCGTTCGTTAAACGGAAAAAATTACAATGTAATCCATTTACGAATTTTGCCCACAAAGTCACGAATACTGACAAATGACCTTATATAAGATTTGAAAATGTTTTGCAAATACTCTATGATGTTCGTCTTTTTCATTATTTAACCAATTTTATCTAGCTAAATAACCCTTTTTTTCGATTTTAGTAATTTTTAGTTTCCAATGAGATGCAATTAGATTTTGAAACATTTGTCATAAACTCAGAGAAATTTTTTAATACTGAATAAAAAAGGTTTAGTTCCTGTATTAAAAGCATTAAATCTTTTATTGCAATTGTAAAATATTCAAATATTTTATTGAAAACTTCTCGCCTATATTTTTACTTCGGAAATTTTTTCTCCGCATTTTTTCAGCCACGCACGAATTTCATAAAAATATTTGTGAGCTACATACTAAACAAACTCCTGGTGTCTAAAAGGGATGAACAAGATATTTTTGATGCCGTCAACTTGCATATGCTTGAATACCTATAGCTATGCAGTTGTCTTTGGCTTTTCTGCCTAGAAGATATGAGACAAGTTTTGTGGGTTAATTTTGAACAACTTCAAAAACATTTACATTTTGCTTTAATAAAGGACTACTGAGGATTTTGATATTGTAAATTCGTCACTCTCTTTTAGAATAAACTAAATTAGCATCATAAATTAGCATCATAACTTTTAACTTTATACAATCTAGACTATTTGAAAATAAGTAGAAATTGATATAAGATATTTTTAATATGAATGTCTTTATCACGTTTTCCTTTAAAATATATATTTTTTAAACTTTAAAAAAATATATATATATTTTTTTTGTTCATTATTCAATAATCTAAATAATCAAAATATATATTTAAATATATATAAATATTATTTATAACACTTCTATCGTTTTTATGAGAAGCTTTATTCATATATGAAATTCATATATGAAATAAGAAACTTGTAAAACAGTCAATACGGGAAATTTAATTTTTTAGTTTTTTATCTTAATTACTTTTTTCTTTTTAGTTTTTATTAATTTTTTGTTTCGTTTATTAGATAAGTTTCTTAGATAGTCATTTTTGTAAATTTTTATACTTTACTGATTTGTAAAATGTGTTTCTTAAAATGCTTTCCATAATGAGGGTGCTATATGCCTTGTGCTTGCTCCTGCCATTTCTTTTTTTTTTGTTACATATTGTACCATAAAACGAGGGGGAGCGACTTTTATAATGGAAGTGACTTTGATAATTTTGCTTTTTTCTTTTTTTTTTCAATTTATTTTTTTAATTATTTATTTTCAGGTGTCCCACGACGTTCTTACGGTCTTATCATAGAGCATTGCGGAAGAGCAATGCTCTGTGATTAGACTAAATTTTTTACCGATGTTATCAAACTTGCCCTGAGGTGGCGTTGAACCAGGGATCTCTAGCTTTTGAGGCGGGCGCACTAACCACTGTGCTACGGCTGCTCAAATTAGTTACGAAGGTATTCGCCTAAAAATACTATTGTAAAACAACCATCCATTTAAATTTTTTTTTTTATATAAAATTATATTCTGTGCATGTTTTTGAAATTATAATAATTGTGAAGTGATTCTAACTTATGGAAACGTGTTTGGGTTAAACTGACTCAAACAACAAAATAACAATTTATAAATGTCCCCAAAAAATACCCGAAATGTTATAAAATCAAACTTTTTTGCATAAATTGTTAATTTAAAATCTAAAAAGAAAATGTAGATGTTAAAGTGGTATATTTCAGTTATAATACCACTGGTATATTCCACCCATTTTTGGTTACTCCAAAAATCATTTCGACAAAAATCTCAAAAAAAAATGTCACATTTTGAAAAAAAAATTTCATTTTTTCAGATAATTTTCATTCCTTGACATTTCAATCCTATTCAAATTTTTCAATGCTTCAAGGATTTTTTTTTAATGTTTGAAACGATTATTTCTGGTTAAAAAAGACATAAAAACAAAAAATATTAGCAAATATACAAGAACTATTGCAAGGAACATGAAAATTTATAAATGTAAACCAGGTTGTCGATCATATGCATCATATCCAGTAGAAGCCATGCAAAATACTTTGTTAAATATCTCAACCATCAAAATGTCAATCTTCAAGGCATCAAAGTTATATGGAATACCATATGATACTAGCACAACAATAGAAAGTTAAAACATATAAAAACGGCAAACCAGTACCAAAAAAATAATACTACAAACTCTTAACCTTTTGACAGTTTGGAAAATTCCTTTGGATAGTATACGTCTGCTAAGAAAAGACTATTTAGACAGGATTAGTGTCACTGATTCAAAATTAAAAGTAACTTTAATAGCCTTGATTGAATGAAATCTTTTACTGTTTGCAACAATCTGACTGCCAGAATTGCTGACAATGTAAAGCTGGCAAGAGCTGAAATTGATAGAGATGTAGTATTATTACTAGTTTGATGAGTCATCCGTTATGCTTCAAAAAATTCCTTATATTTATATAATTAACAATGATGAAACAAACTTGAGCAATACTCCAGACTCTAAAACAGTAGTATGTAAACGTTGTCTTAAACATATGAAAATAAAAATGCAGCATTCCAAAAGAGCTGTTACTATTATGTACTACGGGAGCATCAGTTTCTTTCTCCCACGGTTGTTTATGAAGCTGCAAACTGCTACCTAGAGTGGAGACATGGTGCCCTTCCTGCAAGTATATTCGATGGTTCAAAATCTGTTTGGTTCAATTCTAGAACCTTTGAGCGTCGGTTCACTGAAATTTTTATATCTAAAAACGGCAACTCTAATAGGAATGAATATCGTTGTAAATAAATTTGTTGACAGAATGAGAGAAAACAACAGAAGAAGGCAAAGCATTCCATTGGGATGCAATTCTATTAGGTAAGAAGTTATGTATTTGCGAATTATTTGAAATTTCTCTGACAATGGCATGGTTATTGGAGATAATTTAGCTTTACATTTTTCATCTGATATCCGCACAATAAACCGAACCGAACTGTTCTTTTGGTAAAAACCGAAACAATAAACCCGAATCGAACCGAACCGATCAAATTATTTTAAATAATACAAAAAAACCGAAGCCTTACCGAAAAACCTTTTAAAAACCAATATAATTTTAAAACACCCAAAAATTATTCTATATTGAATTATTAAATAATATATAATTGTTTATTTAACTTGAAAAATTTCAAACCACAGAAAAACAAAGTAAAAAAGGAACACAATGTAAACATAATGAAGTAACGAAGTAGTACGCAGAAGTAGTAGGCAGTAGTACGAAGTAGTACGCAGTAGTAGGCAGAAGTACGAAGAGCTACTCGTCAGGGATTCCGAAAGCAACCCTAAACGCTTACATGCATATGTAAGAAGCAAGCAAAGCGTCAGTAACAACATTACATCGCTTGAAACAGTCAATAGCAACATCACAACCGATACCGACGATATATGCGCATCGTTAAATAACTATTTTCAATCAGTCTTTGTTTTAGAGCCCAAAGGTTCAATGCCAGGCTTTGAAAGTCGTACTGAAGCTGTTTGTTTCATCGATCCAGCAAGTTTCTCTATCGATATGGTACAAAAATGCCAAAACAACCTTGATGAAAGAAAATCAACCGGCTACGATGGATTACATCTAAGGGTCCTTAGTAAATGTTCAGCTACCTTTGCCAAGCCTCTTTCGCTTATCTATAAGTGCTCGTTTGCAACTGGTGTAGTTCCTGAATTATGGAAAAAATCGATTGTATCACCTATTTTCAAGAAGGGGAGTAGACTTAAAGCATCCAACTACCGGCCAGTCTCGCTCACTTCCATACCTTGCAAAATTATGGAAAGTATTTTACAAAAAAGAATAATGGAACACTGCGTTGCTAATGGTCTAATTTCTCCAAATCAGCATGGCTTTGTTCATCGTAAGGGATGTGTATCAAACCTTTTAGAAACTCGGGATATCATGACGGAAGCAACTCACTGCAGACATGCAGTAGACGTCATTTACACAGACTTTGCAAAGGCGTTTGACAAAGTACCACATAAACGCCTTCTTCATAAGCTGAGAGCGTACGGTATTCAAGGCGCTCTTCTTGACTGGATCGCAGCTTGGCTAAGCAATCGATGTCAATGAGTGGTTATAAACAGCATTACTTCTGAATGGAAAGCAGTCACTAGTGGTGTGCCTCAAGGCTCGGTCTTGGGTCCATTGCTATTCGTAATCTTTGTAAACGACCTGGCGGACAGTATTACTCATCATATGAAACTGTTTGCCGACGACAGCAAAATAATAGGGATAATTAAAAAGGAGTCGGACAACATCACTCTCCAAGATGACGTTGACAGAGCAGTGAAATGGTCACATATTTGGCTCTTGCATTTCAACGTTGAGAAATGCAAAGTAATGCATGTTGGGCGCGGATGTAACAAGTCAACGTACAACTACTCAATGTCAAACGTCGACGGCACCCGTCGTCCTCTCGAAGAAACCGAAGTCGAAAGAGACCTTGGTGTGATGGTCTCGAATGACCTTAACGTTAGACCGCAAATAGAGTCAGCCGCATCAGTAGCGAATAGAGTGCTATGGCGATTCAAAAAAACATTTCGCAGTCGCAGTTTTTATTTATGGCGCACTCTGTATCTCACTTACATTCGCCCCCATCTTGGGTTTGCTGTACAAGCCTGGTCACCGCATTTTAAATCAGACATTGCCATTCTCGAGCAAGTCCAACATCGAGCAACAAAAACAATATCGACTATTAAACACATGACCTATGAAGATCGACTCCAACGGCTCGGTTTAACAACTCTTGAAGAACGCCGCAAAAAAGCAGATCTAATCGAGCAATTCAAAATCACTCGTAAACTCGAGCTTGTTAGTTTTGTCGTCCCGCAAAAAATTTCAAAAAGTAAAGATAAGTATATTCTAAGAGGCCATAACCATAAACTAGAACGTCAGATGGTAAAAAACTGCGAGGAGCGGTATAACTTTTTTTCAAATAGAATTGTCGCCCCATGGAATGCGCTTTCGCAAGAAGCAGCGAACGCTCAATCCATCAACGCTTTCAAAAACAACATAAGAAAGTAACTTTATAGATACAATCGCTGCTTTGTCTGTAGCTTATGTATCTCCATGTTCGTCAGCATAGGGGGGCCTGGTGTAGCACCTCTTTATCAAATTATAAAAAGATTATTGTATTTGTATTTGATCACTGAATAATAATAATAAAAAAAATAAAAAAATAATAATAACAATAGTCCGCTAACAGCTTGACGTGAAATTAGAATTATTATTGCGGACCATGATGGAGTAAGATTTATTGAGATTTGGATATCAACGTCTTGTAAAATGAGAAGAGAAAAACTGACCAATTTATGATCACGTCCTCAAGCTTCCCGATGCTTCGAAAACATACTTGAAATATTTAATAAACTTTTTGGTTCCGTAAACTCAGTGTTTGGTATTTTCAAAGTTTTTATTATTACATTTAAATTATTTTTTTCGAGATTTATAAAAACTGTTTGTAATTTGTTCGAATTGCAAGTAGTGTTGGAAAATAATATTGTTAAAATTGTATAATATCAATAATTCTTTTAATTTGTGAGTTTCTTTATACAACCAGAATTAAGTTTAAATAGCCAGAAATAGGTCTTTTAACTAGCATCTAGAAAATTGATTATTAAACACATGTTAACATCAATTTTTTTGAAAATTTTTTATAATTGTTTTCATTGTTAAATAATCTAGTTAAATCCAAATTTTTTTGTTTATATGACCCAATGTGAACTTATTTTTTAAATAGTAAATGTTAAGTAGCCAGATATTTGCAAGTTTACCGTAGCGTATAAGCTTTTTCTAAAAAGATGCATTTTTTATTTTACTTAAATTTTTAATATTGTATATAATATTCAGGGCCGTTCCAAGAGGAAGGGGGCGTAGGGGTGTCTAATCCCCTACAAAAATCATATTCAAAAATTAGTCGGCAAATTTGGATAGTGGAGACGGCAAAACAGGATCTGTTGTTGGCAATCGGCAAATGTTAGTCAGCAAAGCCCTCTTCCTTTTTTCTTTCTTTTTTTTTAAAGATCTTGGTCGTCAAAATGTTTTTTCTAGGGCTTAGTCAGTGAAAACCAAATTCGTCACCCCCCCCCCCCCTTTAAGATTGCTTTGCGATAAACGTGATAATATTTACCTTATTATATTGTTAATTTGAAAACCTTGTTTTCTAAACTGTTGTTATTGTATCCTAATAAGCAAATAGATAATAAAACTGAAATAATCAAAATATTTTATAGTTAAAAGACGTAAAATAATTTAATATTTGGATTGTAACTAACATGCATTATAACTAACGTGCATTGTAACTAACGTGCATTATAACTAACGTGCATTGTAACTAATAATGCTTTAAAAAAATAACTAAAATACTTTTTAAGGAATTTGAAAAATTGTTTAGTTAAATTTATTTATGTTGAAGTATGTTATCTGCTTATATACTTGTTCAAAATCATGTTGTTTATTTATTTATGTTCATTATACGGTTTGGTTGTCTAACTTACAATTTTTATTTTATTCACATTAAAGATGCCGAAAGATAGTGATATTTGGAAATTCTTTGAAAAGTTAAGTAAATAGGAAGCCAAGTGTAAAATTTGCTTTAAATCTTACAAATTAAACTGAGGCAGTACTTTAACAATAGCCAGTACGTCAAAACTAAAGATGAAGTATTTTGGAAAGAACATCTTTTGAAAACCATCGAGACACTAAATAAACAAAAACTCGGTAAAGAAAAAGAGACAACTACAATTGAAGTTGCATTGTAAGAAACCAAAACTATGGGTTAAATGATCCATTAGGTCAGTTCTTGAAGGCAAAGATGCAATCAAAACACTTGAAAAAGCCAATAATGACTTTGAAAGGTCATGCCCTTCAGATGATCAATGGAATGCATTAGAGTACAGCATTTAATTTCTTGAAAAAATTTACAAGATTTCAGTAACCTTATCAGCCGATAAAAGATTATGTGGTACTAAAGATGTGGTTCTTGAATTATATTCTTTGCACCAAAAGTTTCTATTCCATCAACATCACAAACACAACCCAACAAGCACATAAAAAAGTGATAAAAATGTTAAAGTTAGTTACCGCGAAATACTTATAAAAAGTCTGAAAACAAGGTATTTCAGCACGTAGCACAATTATTAAATTGGATTTAGAAACTGATCATTATTTAGCGGCCAAAATAGCTGAATAAACAACAAATATTTTAGAGGGGTAGAAAGTAATGAAGTTGCAGTACCCAATTTTATCAAATTATGCACGAAAATATCTTTGTATATCAGCAATATCTGCAAATTTAGATTGGGTTTTTTCTCAACACATCAAACGTCAACTTCGTAGTTTTTTGAACTATGTTGGCGGTTAAAAATATTGAAAACTACTACATACCAACTCCGTATTAGAAAATTGTTGAACTCAGTTTCTACAAGACCGAATCCATTTAAATCAACATCTGACTAGTCATTATTCTCTTGAGTGAACCACTCCAACTAAATTTAATGTCTTCTGATTCAGACAATATAGATTTAACATCTTTTGAAATTGTCTTTAGTTTTTGCTTTTAATTTGTTGGTGTTTGGAAGTTTTCTGTTTTGATGTTTGTACAAAACTTTGGAGGCCATTTATTTAACAAATTTAGAGTTACAGATTTTTAAAAATACCAAAGAAAATTGCTCAACTCTGGCGTTATATTGACGTTATGTTGAAGAAAAATGAACTAACGGTAAAATTGTTATATTTGGCGTTATATTTATTATACTTATCTTATTTTTACAAGCACAATATTAAAAATACAATAAGAAGTTTAAAGATACGAGTCACTAAAGTAAACCAAAGTCACTTAAAATAAAAAGTTTTAAGATAATAGTCATTAAAGTAAATTATATAAAGTAAATTTTTTTTATTTGAATATGTCCATTTAAATTATATATAGTTTGAGAACATTTAAAAATGTAATACAATTATTAAATTAAACTAAAAGTAATTAAAACAACGTCTAAAGTTTACTGATACAAAGTTAACAATATTGGGTAGTTTATAAATATTTTTAAAATATATAATCTGTAATCTTATCATTGGGTACAGGATGCTAACACCAATAAAGATTACAAAACGAGAAACAAAAACCTGCGAAAAAATATCTTTAAATCATGTGTGGTTTATAAAATTTATTCATTTAATTGAGCATTTATAAGTATTGTGAAAAAGTATAACCTTACCATTGCTACTAGATTTTGGTGTCACTAAAAGATACAAAAGAAAAAATAAAATAAGCAAATGACCCCAGTAAATTTATGGAATATATACTTGATAAAAAAAAGGCGTGTAAGTTTGCCACTGGTACAAATTGTTGTTGCCACTAAAGATTACAAAATTAAAGTGAATATAAAAAAAGATATCTAATAATTCATTTAATCATTTTTGAAAAGATATAATATATAATATTACCATTGGTTTAGATGTTGTTGCCACTATAGTACAAAATAAAAAGGATGTAACACATAATATTAAGATGGGTCTTAAGTATTTTGAAAAGACTCAACCATAACTACTAATGCTATCAGAATCAATGCCATTAAATACTAAAAAATAAAATGGAAAATAAGCAAATTGGTAATGTTCAAACTTTATCATATATAATCATTTTGAATAGAAATATTATATCACATTATTATTGGTACAACATGCCGATGCAACTAAACAACACAAAATAAAAAAGACAATTTAAAAAATGCCTTTCTTTTAATTTAGTCTTCAAATTTGTAGTCGTTAGTATTAGTTTTGAAAAATATAACTTGTAACATTATCATTTGTAACACGTTTACCACATAAAATTGCTAAGTCAAGAAGACAATAATAAGTAATCATTTGACGCGCAAATTTATTTTTAAAAGATATAATCTCACCATTGCTACCAGATGTCAATTCCGCCCCAGCAAATCACAGCTTTAAACTTTATGGAATACTTATTTGTATTGAAAAGATACATACAGCATAACCACCAGTACCTAATGTTGTTGCCACTAAAAATATATTGTTAATAATTTAAAAGATTCCTTCTCATATTGTATCATTTATAATAATTTTGAATAGATATAATATATACTAAATTATCATTTGTGCAAGATGTTATTGCCATTAAAGAATACAAAATAAAAAAGCTAGAATATATAATATTTTGATTAGTCGTTTATAATTATTTTGAAAAGATATAACATTACCATTGCTGCTAAGAGTCGATGCCACTAAAGAATATAAAATAAAAGGGTAGTAAGCAAACGACAATTAATAAATTTATGGAATTTAATCTCATATTAAAAACATACATGTAACTTTACCACTGGTACTTTAAAGCTGTTGCCACTAAAGATTACAAAAAATACATTTTCTTATACTAAGTTATTTATAATTATTTTGAAAAGGTACAACCTTACCATTGCTACAAGATGTCAATGCAATTAAAAATAGCAAGCAAAAAAAAAATCATCTAAATGTATGTCATTTTTAATGATTTTAAAAAGATATAATCTGTAATATCATATTTGGAAAAAATTGTTAGCACCACTTAAAAACACATCGTAAAAAAAGATATAATAAAAAATCATTTAATTGGTTATTTTCAACTATTTTGAAAAGATATAACTTTACCGTTGCTACTAGATGTTGATCTCTCAAGCAAATTCAAAATAAAAAACTAAAACAAGCAAATAACCCCGTCAAAACTTATGAAGTAAATACTTGTAATGATAAGATAAATTTACCTCTGGTACCAGATGCCGATGGGACTAAAATCTATTTAACAAAAAAGGTTGGTTAGTAAATGATACCTATAAATTTTATGAAATAATTACTTGTATTGAAAAGATAAACGTGACTTTACAACTGCTACAAAATGTTGTTGCCAGTAAACGATTGTTCTTTTATTAGTATTATTTCATTGCTAACTGAGTGTAAAAAAGCAGCTATACCTTATTTTCATCGTTAAAATGATAAAAAAACAATATTTTTGTATGTTATGCTGTAATGCACTTGGTTCTAAAAACAATGTGTCAGAACCTAATTTTCTAAAAAATTCACTGAATCACATTTTCTGAAAAATCACTAAAAATTTCTTCATGGTATGCTGCAAAACGCTGAGAAAGTTAAGAGCCAGTTCTCTTGATCAAATTCATCAAATTATACCATTCAAGAAAATCAATCGGGATTCCAAACAAAAAATCAAAGCTATACCATTGAACTTCAAAGCTAAGGTTTGGAGCAAGTATTATAGGGAAATCAATCTAGATTTTAAGCCATAAATCGAAGCTAAGGCAGTTATACCCTTGAACTTCAAAGTTGAAGTTTAGAGTTTATTGATGTTAGCGCTGGTTGATGTTGATGTTGCTTTTTACAATTTGAGAGTCCTACTTCATTTTTTATTATCTCACGTAAGTTACAACAAACTATTCAAACTGCTAGAAATAGTTTTTTCACTGATCAGCCAGCTACTCCAATCGGTGGAAAGAACTGTAAAACAATCATCTGAAGCCTTAAAAAAAATTTATGGAAGGGTGAAGAGGCATATTTGCATGCTGGTTAAAAACAATATCATTGCATACTATATGCGATCATTGTATACGTTCTTCAAAGTAATTTAATCATCTATTATGTCACAAATATATATTGAAAACGACAGACATTTCTTTAAAATACAGTTTGTTATTTCTTTCAATATGAGAAAAATAAAAAGTTTTGAATTGCAATAATAAATGTTAAAAATTAGATAAACCATACCCAGGGCGCAACATGCGAGATAAAAGTTCTAGCTTCCATTAAAGTAACCTCAATTAAATCAAAAGCAGAACTCTCTGTGAATACTCTCAAATAAAAAAGGATCTTGCAAAAAAAAAAAAAAAAAATGATAATAACTTTTTTGAGAAAACAGACAAATAGTCGAAAACTTTGAAGTGATTTCCCAAAATTGTGAGCCCATGTATTCAGAAAAATAAAGTATGTTTAGACCGTGGCTTAATGTATAACAAGTATTTTTTAAAACATATTTAACAACTTTATATTTATTAAACATAAATTAACAATCATATAGATTACTAACTTATTTTTAGAAATAAATTTTTTTAAACTTGTACTTCGTTATTATACTTTGTATAATATTATTATAAGAATCTAGAGAAATGATTTAAAGAATACGTCAGTGTTTGTTAGACAATTTCAACAGGTTTTGCTATTTACTATTACTATTTTGTTGATGCCTTTTTTATTTCGTTTTTAGTTCCTATATATTCATTTTTTTTTTTCTAGTTTTTTGAAAAAATGTGGTTTCTTTTAAAATTAAAATAAAACTTTCAGCGCATTAGTATTAGGACTTCCAAATGCGACCGCCGAACTATAGTTTTGGCTTCAATTTTGATAACAGAAATGCCTTATTCAGTCATTATATAGATCGGTGGTTTCTGATATACGATATATCAATGTAAATCTAGTTTGTATCTATGTACTATCAATACATTCCTACTTTGTTGAACAAATGCAGGCAAATTGGAACTTGTCACGACTATTTCGCTACGATTTTTATAAGCAGCTTTTATAGCCTTCATGATTTTTTTATGTATATAAATAATTTTTACTAAAGTAATATAATCAATAAATTTTATTATTATATTCATCTATTAATATATTTAGCACTTTGCAGATTCATTTTCAGCGTTTTGATCAGGAAGAGCCTAGAACAAAAAAATATAACTCAGAATGTGACTGAAAAGTATAACGGATAGACTTCACTATTTGAAAAAAACTAGTGAAGCGTACACAATTAATAATGCAAACATAAAAGTATAACGCCAAAATAACGGATAACGTTTACTTTTTTCAAAGTCATACGTTTCATTGGCGTTAGTTTTTTTAGAGTGTACATAATGGAACATCTTCAAACAAATAATAGATATCAGCTACAGTTAAAAAATGTTAAAAAATATTAATATAATTCATTAAGTGTGTATAAGATACGCTATCAGCAGATATCAGAAACATTCAGTAAATAATTGGTCTTAGATCATTTGATTTAAAAGCCTTTAAAAATTTTTTTTTTTAAACTAATACCCTGCAGCACTTGAGGTATACAAGATAGTACTACTTAATTACTTGTCACTAGTTGCTAGGTTATTTTTGTTTTGGATGTCTCTCAGAGATATTTCTAACTTTTAAAAATGTAATTTTTTAGTTGTTTTTTTTTTGGTATGATTTTTTATTTTTAAATATAAATGTTAAACTATAGTTATTTAGCAAAAATGCACCACAACCTATAAAAGTCCCTGTTTTACGGTACATATTATGCCTTTTTAACTGGTAAAATAAACAATGCTAAATTAAACTATAGACAAATCTTTCAAAAAGATACTATAGTATAATTTAATTCTACATTAAATTGTTTTTTTAATAAGGAACTTCGTATTCCGAAAATAGCCATAAAATTCATATACTTTAAATTATCGGCCCCCGTAAAAAATTTTGCTATAAAACGTTTTTAAAAAAATTAAATTTTACGTTTAAGTATTTATTTATAGCTTTTCAAAAAATTTTCAAGTGATTACACAAAATAAAACATCAAGTATTTAATATATTTGTCTCTGTTTTTTGTCAAAATAAGATGGAGCGAAAGTTTTTTCTAAACACTCTGCTTTGAATCGAATATATAATGGGGTTCACAAACGAATTGGATATACGCCAAAGTTCAAAAACCTGATAAACATTTGAGTTAACGTCAAACTCAGCGTTGAAGATAGCAAGAAAATACATCAACCTATTCGGCAAATTACAAACGATAAATGCAAATAAAACAATTTGCATTGTTATTATTGTTTTTTTTGACATTCAAGTAAAAAGTTTCCATTTAATTTTTTATGACTTTCGCTGAAATTGCTATTACAAATAAAAAAAGCTGTATTTTTGATTGATAATGAAGTTCTTTGAAAGCATATTATTCATAAAATTAATGGGATGAGGGTATTTATTACAAGCTTAATTTAACGAAGTAATATTTTTATTTGATTGGAGAAATAACTATATAAGGAATAACTACAAGTGTTACCTTGAGAACTGTAAGAAGGTGTGTACTTCATATTTCCGACTCTTGTAATAAAATGCAGTAATAGTGCGATTAATAGCAAAAGCAAAGTTTAAAAAAATCGTGTCTTTTGTTGATTTCGTTTATAACGAAAGTGGTTGAACAACAACTTGTTGACGCTCAAAATCAGTATAAACTAGAAAAAATGATTTTTTTTTTTTTTTTTTAAATTTTTATTTTTAGGTGCCCCAAGAAGTCCTAACGGTCTTGTCACAGAGCACCGCGGAAGTGCATTTAACCTGGAAGTAAGTTCACACCTCCTTCCTTACCGTGACGCGAAAATTTGTCCAGAGCTCGTTTCGAACTTGAATCTCCTGCTCATAAAGCAAGCGCTTTAACCACTGCGCCACGGCCGCACAAAGTATTGTGCGGCCGTGGCGCAGTAAGATGGACGCGTCATCATCCAAAAGTATTTGGATGATCACGCGTCCATCATCCAAATACTTTGAAGATCCAGCAAAGGTTTTACACAACCAATCTCCTAAGATACCCTTTGGGTGTTTAAATGCATTAGTTGTGTGTAGTAAGCTAATGAAGTAATTGACGATATAAAGTCGAAAGCTGCCAATGAAAATATTAAAATGAATAATTATTGAATGTTAAACATTTTTTTATTTCCTTACCTAAAAGAACGACAATCATCACAACTAAGTTTCCAACAAATCCAAGTATTGTGATGCCTCCGTACCAAAGAACTTCCATGTTTGGAGTTTAAAAGAGTTTTTAGAAGCTGTGTCCTAGAAGAACTATATATAAATTTATGAAAGTTAATAAATATTGTTTTTTTTTTCTTATTTAAATCAAATAAAAATAAAAGTTATTGATAAAAAAATCTAAAATAATCATTAAATTTTTTTTAATAAGTATTAAAAAAAAGTTGCAAAACATAGTTGCACAAAATCATCTAGAAACGCGGACCCCAGTTTTTATATTTTTTCGTTAAAATAGATTTGTTTATCTTGCATTAAATACTATGGCAAGCAATTTTGTAAAATACTATGGCAAGCAATGATGTAAAAATTTTAAGGTGTTTTGTTCTATTTTTAAGATTATGTGATTTGAAATATATTGACTTGAACAAAAGAGTTACATTTTTTGAAGTCTATGTGAAGCGTTAAATTTCCAATGTAAGCTTTGCAAAAAAGTGTTTAGGTTTACAAAACTTTAATGGGTCTCAAATTCAGCACTTATTATGTCCTTCAAGACAGAACTCTAAAGACCCAATAAGTTAAAACACAAGCCAAAGCACTATGGTTTCTGAGACCCGAATTTTTGGCAGAAACTTTTAAAGTATTAAAAAAGATTTATTTATGTTGTACCTTAAAGTAAACCGTTCAAAGAGATAATAAACGTGCTCTATTTTTAAAATTATAGCTTAGTTGGTTAGTAATATGCACTCAAGTTGAGAATATTTTTAACTCAACTCACTTTCTGTGAGTTAGCGTAATGTGAGCTGTTAATTTATTAATACATATCTTGAAATAATTAACATTTTTAAATTTTTTTGTTGAAGTTATTGTTGTTGTTGCTGTTGTTGTTGTTGTTGTTGTGGTAGTTATTATCTTTATTACAATATTTATTCAAACATATACAAGAAATAATTTACAGGTAGAAAATTCGTTAAAAAGAGGAAAACCTTTTAACGAATTTTTAAAATTAATAATATTTGATAAACAAAACAATGAACGCGGACACTTGAAGAAAACCATTAAGTCTTGTCACCAAGAACCGCTAAAATTAAACGTGATATATAAATGATTGTTAATAACTGTTAATTTGATAAAATAGATTATATATGATATTATAATTGATACCATTTAAAGCAAGTTCTTCAAGTTCTCTTTTTCTGAAATATATGCAGATTAATATTATCTTTAAATTCAACATTATCATTAAAACAGTCTTTTAGAACTTCTTTCTGTTTATAATTACTTCTGATTTTATTGCAACTGATATTGGTCAGATTAGCTAAAACCCTGATACTGGTCAGATTAAAAGTCATTAGCTGAAACCCCACAACAAATAATGTGAAGAATATTAATAATTAAAATTCGTAACTTTAATTTATTTCTTCATTTTTGGCTTAAATTATTGAACTAAAAACCATAATTTTAATAAAATTTTAAACTGAACTAAACTAGTTCGATGTTTTGATGATTTGGTAATTTGTTTGGACTTTTCTTTGTGCTATTAGTAGCTGCGAAGTTTTCAGTTAATGGTTGGGTTTTCGGATTCCCGTAAATGTTACGCATAGTCCTCCTAACTCATCCAAAATTCCAAATGGCTCAACCATTTTAACAAATTGTAAGCAGATAACTTCTATAAATCAAAAATTGGCTGTCAGATAATTTATAATTAGTAGGCTGCATTCAACCCAAAATATTGCAAAACGGTATTTTAAAACACCATTTCTTAAATCGGCTGTACCTTTTCAAAAACTTTTTTAATAAACTTTACCGGGGTTCGTGCCATAAAAAGATTTTTTTTTATATTGTGAGATAGTTACACACTCAGGCACACACACATACACCCACACACGCACACACATACACACATATATGTATATATATATATATATATATATATATATATATATATATATATATATATATATATATATATATATGCATATATATATATGCATATATATATATATATGTATATATATATATATATATATATATATATATATATATATATATATATATATATATATATATATATATATATATATATATATGTATATATATATAAATATATGCTTTTCAAACTAAATAAAATTATAATTAACAAAAAATTCAATTCAATTACAGAATTAAATTTTGCAATCAAATAATAAAGAAACCGGAGACTCAAAGGGGAGTTAAAAATTAATTATGTTAAATAATTGCCGTAAATAAAAAACACAAAAAAAAATTACATTACGTTACAGTACACACAAATAAAAATAAAGTCAACTTATAAATATGTTTAAAAAAGCAGTTAAACTCGTATTGCAACATATTTATGCAAATACGTATTTACACAAAGTATCTGTATTATATTACAATAAGCTTCCTGTTAAAAAAATAAGAATATACACATTCGCATACACACAAATATTGAGCTTCGTCTAAATTTTAAAAGTAAATAAGTTTACTTTCATTGAAAAATATGATTTTTTTTTTTAAGATTTTGTTTAAAAGAATCAAACTTAGGTTCTTGAGAAATGTTTTTAGTAGTATTTAAAACTATAATAATCCATAAATATGGTCCGCGAAATGAAATAAAAAATCTTCCAAAATTAGTTTGAGAAAATGGTTGTCAAATTATATTTCATTCCAAAAAATATATGTATTTATATCTCTTTGCAAATACAAGTCGCAGATAGAAATTTTACATTTATACATAAAACAAAGAATATTAAAAACATTTAGCTCGTATATATTGAGACCTGTTGCGTTAGTTCGCTAACGCAGCAGCTTGTTGATTTCTTGATACTATATATAAAAGAGAAAGCGCTCTTTTCGCTGTCTCTCTCTTGCGTTTCATATTATTCAACGCGTGACTTGGCTTTTGCACTTGGCGCGATCCAAGATTTTATTGTAAATAACAAGTCGTACCTTCAAAAAATATTTTATAAGGTAATCTTATGAACGCGATTTAATACTAGAGTCCCTTCTAAACTCTTTATGGAGCCCACAATTTAAAAGAGAATCGAAGATTTAACTAGCTAAGTTGTTTTTATTTTTATCAATTATTTTGAGATTTGAGATTTTTTGAGATTTATGAAAAGACTACTACAGATTATTATATATTAATTTAGGTGAAATTGATAATGTTCTTCGTGGAGAATACGATTTACGTTTAAAGAATTACGTTTAAAGACCAAGTTACCAGCTAAGTGATTTTATTATTTGAGATTTAAGTTTATGTTTAGTGATTTTAGGATCTATTTAAGTTAACATATCGTATGTATAGGAAAATTAGATTAAATTATATTAAGATCAAATTAGACAAGATTTGCGATATCCTTTTGCGAAACTTCTTAAGATTAAATTCAGTTGTTCAAAATACTGTCTGCCATTTTGAATTTTACTTTATTGCACTATGTTTGTCGTTTACTGATAAGTTTCAATTAAATGAATTATTACAAACTAAAAATTACAATTAAAAAATTTTAAAGTCCGTGAAAATTAGAACTTTAAAACGTTCTATTTAACTTAAACATTCTAAAATTAATTGTCTTTATTGAGAAATAAATACTTTTAAGTTAGAAATTCTCCTTCAAATTTGACGTAAGATTTGTGAAATGTCTGTACAAACAACAAAAAGAAGAGTGCGAACTATGAATGTTAATTCTTTAAAAAAAATATTCGATCAGGCCGACGATTTAATGGAAGACGTTAACCATAATGAAAATTTATCAGAACTTATTAATTCAAGAGAGACGGCGAATGATAGATTTGAGAGTCCTAAATCCTACTTATTTTAGATGACGAAATTTCAATTTTAATTGATGACGTGGATGAGTTACAAATTAACGATGATTTAGCTATTGACTTTACATTAAGCTTCAAGAGAGAGAATTCTAAAATAAACAATTTTTTAAATAAATTTTCTATTAAATCTAACGACGATGTGAGTTCTACAGTACCACTTAAAAGTAATCAAATGATTAAACTTCCAACCTTGAAAATTGAAGCATATGACGGCAATTGGGAAAATTGACAACCCTTTTGGAAAAATTTCGACTGTGCAATAAATAAAAATGATGACCTAAGTAATATTCAAAAAATGACTTATTTAAGGAACTTGGTTCAAGGACAAGCATATTCTGCAATTAATCGTCTGTTGCTTTCAAACGATAATTACATTATAGCTTTAGATATTTTAAAACAAAGATTTTCGAATAAACAATTGACAGTGTGCTTTTATATAAAAAAATTATTAAAGCTTGAACGCATTAACAATATTAAAAATGTAAATTCTTTGCGAAATCTTCTAGATACTGTGGAAATTCAGATACGTAGTCTAAAAAATATTGGTATTGATTCTTCAATGTATGGGTCTTTACTTGTCCCAATAATAGCTTCCAGAGGAGTTCAATTTAATTGTTAATAGTAAACTAAATGAAGATGGAATCTGGGAAATTAAAGATATGTTCGATATTTTAAAATCTGAGTTAAGAGCGCGAGAACAAATTAATTCTTCTAACTCAAATACTTTACCTTTCACTTCCAGTATGTTTCATTCGAGTGATAATCCGATTAGTAAATACGATAAGAAAACTTATTTATAAGAGAAATGACTCTTATTCACCTGTTTGTTTATTTTGCGATAACCACAAATTGTATCAGTGTAAATTAGTAACTAACATTACGGGTAGAAAAAAGATTTTAGGTGATTAAAAATATTGTTTTCGTTCTCTTAGTAATAAACATTATAGCAATAAGTGTTCATCATAATTAAAATGTTTTTCATGCAATCGTTTTCATCATGTATCTATTTGTGACAGTGACAATAGAGATAAACAAAATAACAACAAAGACGGCGAGTTGGCTTCAGTAGCGAGTACATCCTTTCTTTCTGCTTCTAAATCTGTTCTTCAACCTACTGAAACCGTATTGTTACAAACAGCATTAGCTACTATTAAAAATCAAGATCATTCCAGATTTGCAACAAGTCGAATTTTATTTGATAATTGTTCGCAGCTAAGTTACGTAACTCCTGAGACTTGTGCCAAACTTAATCTAAAATGTATTTATAGTAAAGAAATTAACATTAAAACAATTTGGGCACGGTAGCATTTCTGAAGTCTTAGAGTGCGAGTTTCTATTAAAAGTATTTATGGTTATTTTATAGGTGTTGAGTGTTTCGTAAAGAATATATGTTCCCCTTTAAGTGGGCAGCATATTAATATAGCATGTAACCCAGTGAAAAATAAAACCGCGTCCCACATGGGTTCCGCGTGGGTTCCGTATGGGATTGATGGGATTTACGTGGGACGGATTTTCCCATGTGGTATCCGTATGGAAATTTGTCACCTTAAACCCATGTGGGTAATCCCACATGGGTTACATATGGGAACCATATGGTATTTACACACATGGGAAATCCCACGTGGGTTTCCTGTGGGATTTGCATGGGAATTAATTTGAAAGCTGGAAACTAAAAAAAAAACTATTAAAAAATTTTTTAAATCGACATTGCATTGCGTTACGTTTATATTGTGTGAAAATATTTTATATTAATAAAGAGAATGGCAAGCAAGTATGTAAGTACCTCGAATAATGTTTATTTTTCCTTATAGAAATAAGATTAAGATTTGTGCAAATAGACGTATTATTAGGATAATATAATAGTTATTTGAATATAGATCTTGAGTAAATTATTTGCAAACAATTAACTGATGCAAGTTGAAATGTTGTCAAAAACCAATCTTGCATGCATGGGACACTGCAGTGTCCCACAAAGAAATGCAGGTTTGAAAGTCAAAGAATTCCCAATTTTCTTTATTAAAAAAAGAAAAAAATAGGATGGGTTTCTGTAACTTTTTTTATGCTCCAAAACTTTTAACTTTAGATGTAATAAGGTTCATAAAACTTAAGGAACTAACGAAGTACATTGAGGAACAAAAACAGGATATTTACAGAAACTTTTAAATTTTTAATCTGGAGTACCACAGTGTAATTGGTGAATAAAGTCTCTGGGTCCAGTATTCAAAGTAATACGATCTAAAGTAATATATAAATTAAATAAAATGCTTTAAAATGCATGCAGTTATACATATAACTCCTGATAGTTAACTATATGTATAACTAGTTATACATAAAATTTATTATATAAACTTATTTTTTAAGGTTATGCTTGAACAAATTAGAACCAATTAATTCAAATTCAAGATTTAGTTCAAGTTCAAGTTATTTGTTCATTGTTTTTTCACTATTTTATATTTATTTGTTCAAATTTGTTAACTAGTACTAATTCTTACTACAGTAAGAATATTTATCATTGTTGAACGTGATTTTATTAGTAACTTAATTTTACTATCAACATATTTTGACAACACCCTTTACATTTTAAATGATGACAGCTTTACTTTTCTATTGATGTTAAATTTTTTATGTTTCAATAACTCAGATTGAATTTTAACTGAATTATTATAAGCTTTGTAAGGGTTTGTTGTATATCAAATGGTGTTGTAAATAAAGTAAAAATAATATATATATATATATATATATATATATATATATATATATATATATATATATATATATATATATATATATATATATATATATATATAGTATTTAGGCTATGAGATCATCCATAAATGATGCCAGTAGATAGAGGAGCAGCGTGAGTTTAACAATAATTGACAAGAAGAAGGGGATGTTGAGACCAAAATATTTTTTTTAATTTAATTTTTTAATTGACATTAAAAAATTAAATTAAAAAAAAAAGTAAAATATTTTATTTTAAAAAAAGTAAAACTAGCTATGAGCAGGTTTTAGAGGTATTTACACCAACAATGTGATCTAAAAACTTCTTGCTTTTGTTGCTTAAAACTGTAGAGGATCATAGGAAAAACAATTTAAATTCAGAAATTAGCTTGCTTATCTGAAAGAACAATTTATGTTTTTTTTTTTTTTACTTTTAGTACTGTTGAAAATAAATGTATAATTGAACCAGAAAAAAATTGATGGTATATGCATTTTTTATATTATATTAACAATTCAGATATACCATCATAATAAGATAACAAAAACTGATATCATTTTCAATGGGAGATAGCAAAAAATTGACTGAGTTTGATAAAGGGTGAAGTTGTTCAACAAACCGGGTCATCATCTGACATCATTATGCATAGATGACCCTACGATTTAAGTAAAATAAGTAATCAATTTGCCATATTTCTCTTTAGAAAGTGTAAGAAAAAAGCATTGTTATGCTGAGAACCTACCTATTGAGCAAGCTTTGACCACCTATTTTATAAATTTGAGAGACAGAAGTGGAAGTGCGAATCACAAAAGAACTAATAACAATGCTCTAAATTGATTTTAACTTTGTAGACTAGCATTAATATAGTATTTAGTAATAATACATGATTTTTATAATTTGTATTTATTTCCATTAATTATCAGTTGTCAGTCTCCATTTTATAAAATGAATTAAAAAACTATTTATTTATAGTATAATAATAATACATAAATACTAGTTTCCTAATGCTATTATCATCACAATGTTAATGGTATTCGTTTTAAAGTGAAATTTTGTATCAATTTTATTGTTTTAATGTTATATATATATATATATATATATATATATATATATATATATATATATATATATATTATTTTTACTTTATTTACAACACCATTTGATATACAACAAACCCCTACAAAGCTTACAATAATTCAGTTAAGATTCAATCTGAGTTATTGAAACGTAATAAATTTAACATCTTTTTTTAGGCTCCAGTTTTGGAGCCTAAAAAAAGTTACAGAAACCTCCTTATCTCCCCCCTATTTTATTTTATTTTTAAAGAAAATTTGACTTTCAAACCTGCATTTCTTTGTGGGACACTGCAGTGTCCCATGCATGCATGCTTGGTTTTTGACAACATTAGAACTTGCATCAGTCAATTGTTTGCAGATAATATACTCAAGAACGATATTCAAATATCATATGAACATGTTAGAGAATGTTCATATGATATTTGAACATCACAAATTTAATAATATTGTTGTGATATGTTATATAAGTAATTCCATAATAGATTATGATATGAAAATAAGATAGGATATGAAGGCAATGATCAAAGAATAAATTTACTTATAGAAATTTAGATGTTTGTTTATTAGTTTCAGAATATTATATTGTGTGACCGCGGCCTTCTATAATAACAGGCCTTGACATCGCGCAACAAAGTTGTTAAACTGAAAACCAATTCCTAATCTGTGTTTACATTTTCATCTTTTAACATTAGACGAAAGTTTGTGTTCGCGCTTTTTTAATAAATCTTTAAAATGTGATGTGGTTTATAAATTAGATATCTTTAAAATGTGATGTGGTATATAAATTTAAAATGTGATGTGGTTTATAAATTAGATAATATTGCTATTATGTTATTATAGAAGTCTATATCATTGAAAAAGTAGGTTTTTACATTTTTGTTTTTGTTTTTTTGTTTAACTACTTATCCTTATTGATCACTTTTTTTCAGGATTCTCCTCATGGGTTCAAGCTCATTACGCATAAACGTTAGTCATTGTAAGTAATAAATTAGGAAATAATTATTTGTGAAATATTGTAGTCATTAATGACTTCAAACTGGATAATAAATAAAATTGCTATAATAATAAGTTTAATTATTAATATTGCTCTCTTTCTCTCTCTCTCTCTGTCTCTCTCTCTGTCTCTCTCTCTCTCTCTCTCTCTCTCTCTCTCTCTCTCTCTCTCTCTCTCTCTCTCTCTCTCTCTTATATATATATATATATATATATATATATATATATATATATATATATATATATATATATATATATATATATATATTTATATTTATATATATTTGTATTTTTTTTTTTTTTTTTTAGAAAATGTTTGAAGAAAGTTAGAAGATACTAAAAACCTTGGTATTATACAAGCCGAAGCGATTTAATTAATTCAATTGACAAAAAACGGCGTGTAAATCGCAAAAGAAAAAATAATATTTTTAATATTCGTTTTGGATGTATTGATTAATAGCATTTATTTTTAAATAAATTCATTTTGCAACACGTTTTTTAATTTTATAAAATTTCGTCATAATAGTTTAAGGTAAATCCCACATAGGTTATAGGTGGAAAACATCACATGTAAAAGATCAAAAATGCTACACGTTTTGAATACCGAATGGGATAAAGTAGCAAATACCAGATTAAGTTAAGCCTCTCTGAAAGCTTCGATGATTGATTTTAAATTACTATTTAAAAAATTTTTAAATTAAAAGAATTTTAAAAATTATCATAGAAGCACTCGGACTTTCATTTGTCTAGTTTTGACTACTTTTATACCATTTGGATTAAAATATGTGGCATTTAAGATCTATAACATGTCGTATTTTCCACCTATATCCCATGTAGGATTTACCACATAAAACCCATGTGGGATTTACCATATGAAACCCACATGGGACAAAATAATAATCCCCATATGGGTTACATATGGTAAAAACCCACGCGTATCCCATATGGGATTTACCATATGGAATCCATGTGGGATTTACCATATGAAACCCACATGGGACAAAATAATAATCCCCACATGGGTTACATGTGGAAAAAATCCACGCGTATCCCATGTGCGCTTTTTAACTGGGAATAATTATAAACAACTTTAGGGTCTTTGATTAGCCATAATAATTCTAAAGAAAATTTATCAGTTGATATTTTAATAGGAGCAAATTCTTATTGGAAATTTATGGAAAATTCAATTATAAGGGGAGTTACTGGTCCCGTAGCAATTAAATCTAAATTAGGATATTTAACCCAGTGAAAAAGCGCACATGGGATACGCGTGGATTTTTTCCACATGTAACCCATGTGGGGATTATTATTTTGTCCCATGTGGGTTTCATATGGTAAATCCCACATGGATTCCATATGGTAAATCCCATATGGGATACGCGTGGGTTTTTACCATATGTAACCCATATGGGGATTATTATTTTGTCCCATGTGGGTTTCATATGGTAAATCCCACATGGGTTTTATGTGGTAAATCCTACATGGGATATAGGTGGAAAATACTACATGTTATAGATCTTAAATGCCACATATTTTAATCCAAATGGTATAAAAGTAGTCAATACTAGACAAATGAAAGTCCGAATGCTTCTATGATAATTTTTAAAATTCTTTTAATTTAAAAATTACTTAAATAGTAATTTAAAATTAATCATCGAAGCTTTCAGAGAGGCTTAACTTAATCTGGTATTTGCTACTTTATCCCATTTGGTATTCAAAACGTGTAGCATTTTTGATCTTTTACATGTGATGTTTTCCACCTATAACCTATGTGGGATTTACCTTAAACTATTATGACGAAATTTTATAAAATTAAAAAACGTGTTGCAAAATGAATTTATTTTAAAATAAATGCTATTAATCAATACATCCAAAACGAATATTAAAAATATTATTTTTTCTTTTGCGATTTACACGCCGTTTTTTGTCAATTGAATTAATTAAATCGCTTCGGCTTGTATAATACCAAGGTTTTTAGTATCTTCTAACTTTCTTCAAACATTTTCTAAAAAAAAAATATAAATACAAATATATAAATATATAAATATATAAATATATATATATATATATATATATATATATATATATATATATATATATATATATATATATATATATATATATATATATATATAGAGAGAGAGAGAGAGAGAGAGAGAGAGAGTGTGAGAGAGAGAGAGAGCAATTTTAATAAGGAACCTTATTAGTCGAGCAATTTTAATTATTAGCCAGTTTGAAGTCATTAATGACTACAATATTTCACAAATAATTATTTCCTAATTTATTACTTACAATGACTAACGTATTATGCGTAATTGAACACATATTATGCGTAATGAGCTTGAATCCCTGAGGAGAATCCTGAAAAAAAGTGATCAATAAGGATAAGTAGTTAAACAAAAAAACAAAAACAAAAATGTAAAAACCTACTTTTTCAATGATGTAGACTTCTATAATAACAGGCCTTGACATCGCGCAAAATGCCGTAAAAACTGAAGGCCGATTAAACTTTCACTTTTACTTATATTGATATATTTTTATATTAGGTAGGGTGTAATGGCAGTCTATGTTTTCTAATAATAATCTCTAGTAAAAACGGAAATATAAAAAGAAAACCAAAAAATTGTTAAAAGATAATCATGCTTTTCGTATTTCAAATTTCATTAAGAATATTTATGTAATATTAAATAGTATCAATAACAAGCAGAACCATAACAAAGTATATATCTATATATTAGAAAGATAACTGTATTTTTAATTTTTTTTGCTAAAAATGGTAACAATAAAAATCACCAACAATAAAAAACACCAACAAAAGTTGATTCAAGCAAAAAAAAAGTTTTATCAATATATCTCAACAGGGTTAAAGTCCTTATACTTGGCAACTTGTAGTCAATACACAAACAATCATATAAACTTCGTCGCATAGCAAAATACTCATATGCTCTACATATAATATCTGAAGTATATAAAACTTCACCAACATTAACTTTTCTCATAGCATTAAGGTGTTCGAATAGAATATTTGACTGAAGCGAACTTTCTTTATTTTTCAAAAATCTAACTGCTTCAAATAAAGCTGATTTTGTTTTTATTAACTTTAATTTGTTTACAGCTAAATATGAAATATTACAAATTGTGCCATTATGGTTAGCTACAAATGAATAATCATTGAAAATTACTAAAATAAATAATGGAACACCAAGTTTGTACATTTTGTGATTGCTGATGTGCAAACTTTTTTTATTAAGCTGGAAAACAATAACATCGTTATTATCACTTAACAAAGATTGAATATCATCAAATATAAGTTCATCCTCTTTTAGAAAATCATTTAACTCATCTGGTAAAATGTTTCGAAAACCGCTTGAAGTTACATTTTTTCTAACTTTACTTGCTGGTGTGGCTAAACAACTAGGCGGAATATTTTAAAAACAGATGGTGGGTTTAAAGGTCGTTGCTTCCCATATTTGCTTTCAAAAGGTGCTTCATTTGGCCAATGCAGTTGACATAATGCTGTATAGTCTGTAACAATAAAACCAGTTCTTGGGATAGCTTCACTACATCTTTTTCTCTCCTCTAGATTCTTCGGGAATTTATAAATTGATATTTTTGTCGTAGTTGAGTATTGATATTTTTGTTGTAGTTGTAATTGATATTGTAGTTGTATAAATTGATATTTTTGTTGTAGTTGAGATAGTTCGACTTGCAAAGAGATACACAGCATTTTAAAGGCATTTTTAAGGCATTTTAATTATTAAAAAAACTTATCGTTAGTTTGACAATATTATTACCTTACAATGTTAACGCCTTGAACCTTTCAACGTTATCGTCTTGATGTTGGGCTATCTAATTTATAAACCAATCACATTTTAAAGATTTATTAAAAAAGCGCGAACACAAACTTTCGTCTAATGTTAATAGATGAAAATGTAAACACAGTATTAGGAATTGGCCTTCAGCTTAACAACTTTGTTGCGCGATGTCAAGGCTTGTTATTATAGAAGGCCGCGGTCACACATAATATAATATTCTGAAACTAATAAACAAACATCTAAATTTCTATAAGTAAATTTATTCTTTGATCATTGCCTTCATATCCTATCTTATTTTCATATCATAATCTATTATGGAATTATTTATATAACATATCACAACAATATTATTAAATTTGTGATGTTCAAATATCATATGAACATTCTCTAACATGTTCATATGATATTTGAATATAGTTCTTGAGTATATTATCTGCAAACGATTGACTGATGCAAGTTCTAATGTTGTCAAAAACCAAGCATGCATGCATGGGACACTGCAGTGTCCCACAAAGAAATGCAGGTTTGAAAGTCAAATTTTCTTTATTAAAAAAAAAAAATTAAAATAGGGGGGAGATAGGGAGGTTTCTGTAACTTTTTTTAGGCTCCAAAACTTTTAACTTTATATATAATAAGGTTCATAAAACTTAAGGGACTAACGAAGTACATTGAGGAACAAAAACAGGATATTTACAGAAACTTTTAATCTGGAGTACCACAGTGTAATTGGGAATAAAGTCTCTGGGTCCAGTATTCAAAGTAATATGATCTAAAGTAATATATAAATTAAATAAAATGCTTTAAAATGCATGCAGTTATACATATAACTCCTGATAGTTAACTATATGTATAACTAGTTATACATAAAATTTATTATATAAACTTATTTTTTAAGGTTATGCTTGAACAAATTAGAACCAATTAATTCAAATTCAAGATTTAGTTCAAGTTCAAGTTATTTGTTCATTGTTTTTTTACTATTTTAAATTTATTTGTTCAAATTTGTTAACTAGTACTAATTCTTACCACAGTAAGAATATTTATCATTGTTGAACGTGATTTTATTAGTAACTTAATTTTACTATCAACATATTTTGACAACACCCTTTACATTTTAAATGATGACAGCTTTACTTTTCTATTGATGTTAAATTTATTACGTTTCAATAACTCAGATTGAATTTTAACTGAATTATTGTAAGCTTTGTAAGGGTTTGTTGTATCTCAAATGGTGTTGTAAATAAAGTAAAAATAATATATATATATATATATATATATATATATATATATATATATATATATATATATATATATATATATATATATATATATATATATATATATATATATATAGTATTTAGGCTATGGGATCATCCATAAATGATGCCAGTAGATAGAGGGGCAGTGTGAGTTTAACAATAATTGACAATGGGGAGGGGATGTTGAGACCAAAATAATGTCAATTAAAAAATTGAATTAAAAAAAAAAGTAAAATATTTTATTTAAAAAAAAAGTAAAACAATTTATGCTAGCTATGAGCAGGTTTTAGAGGTATTTACACCAACAATGTGGTCTAAAAACTTCTTGCTTTTGTTGCTTAAAACTGTAGAGGATCATAGGAAAAACAATTTAAATTCAGAAATTAGCTTGCTTATCTGAAAGAACAATTTATGTTTTTTTTTTTTTACTTTTAGTACTGTTGAGAATAAATGTATAATTGAACCAGAAAAAAATTGATGGTATATGCATTTTTTATATTATATTAACAATTCAGATATACCATCATAATACGATAACAAAAACTGACATCATTTTCAATGGGAGATGGCAAAAAATTGACTGAGTTTGATAAAGGGTGAAGTTGTTCAATAAACCGGGTCATCATCTGACATCATTATGCATAGATGACCCTACAATTTAAGTAAAATAAGTAATCAATTTGCCATATTTCTCTTTCGAAAGTGTAAGAAAAAAGCATTGTTATGCTGAGAACCTACCTATTGAGCAAGCTTTGACCACCTGTTTTATAAATTTGAGAGACAGAAGTGGAAGTGCGAATCGCAAAAGAACTAATAACAATGCTCTAAATTAATTTTAACTTTGTAGACTAGCATTAATATAGTATTTAGTAATAATACATGATTTTTATAATTTGTATTTATTTCCATTAATTATCAGTTGTCAGTCTCCATTTTATAAAATGAATTAAAAAACTTTTTTTTTTAATAGTAATACATATATTTTTATAGTATTTTATAGTAATAATAATACATAAATACTAGTTTCCTAATGCTATTATCATCACAATGTTAATGGTTTTCGTTTTAAAGTGAAATTTTGTATCAATTTTATTGTTTTAATGTTATATTTATATATATATATATATATATATATATATATATATATATATATATATATATATATATATATATATATATATATATATTATATTCATTTACAACACATTTGATATACAACAAATACAAAGTACAATAATAGTAAGATTATCTGAGTATGAAACATATAAATTTATATAGAAAAGTAAAGTGTATATAAAATATAAAGGGTGTGTAAAATATGAAAATAAAATTAAGTATAATAAAATAGTAACAATGATAAACATCTATGTAGTAATATAGTACTAATGTAAATGATATATATAAAAAAATGAATAAATAAGAACATAATGAATTATATGATGAATAATGGTATATGTAGATAATAAAAAATAGTATGTATATATATATATATATTATATGTATAATAGTATACATATAGTTATAAGGAGTTATATGTATAACTATATGCATTTTAAAGCATATTATTTTATTTAAAAATTACTTAGATCATATTACTTTGAAAACTGGACCCAGAGGCTTTATTCTCAATAACACTGTGGTACTCCAGATTAAAAATTGAAAAGTTTCTGTAAATATCCTGTTTTTGTTCCTCAATGTAGTTCGTAAGTCCCTTAAGTCTTAAGGACCTTATTATATCTAAAGTTAGAAGTTTTGGAGCATAAAAAAAGTTACAGAAACCCATCTCCATCCTATTCTTTTTTTTTTAATAAAGAAAATTGGGAATTCTTTGACTTTCAAACCTGCATTTCTTTGTGGGACACTGCAGTGTCCCATGCATGCAAGATTGGTTTTTGACAACATTTCAACTTGCATCAGTTAATTGTTTGCAAATAATTTACTCAAGATCTATATTCAAATAACTATTATATTATCCTAATAATACGTCTATTTGCACAAATCTTAATCTTATTTCTATAAAGAAAGATAAAAATTATTCGTGGTACTTACATACTTGCTTGCCATTCTCTTTATTAATATAAAATATTATCACACAATATAAACGTAACGCAATGCAATATCGATTTAAAAATTGTTTTTTAGTTTCCAGCTTTTAAATTAGTTCCCATGCAAATCCCACAGGAAACCCACGTGGGATTTCCCATGTGTGTAAATACCATATGGTTCCCACATGTAACCCATGTGGGATTACCCACATGGGTTTAAGGTGACAAATTTCCATACGGATACCACATGGGAAAATCCGTCCCACATAAATCCCATCAATCCCACACGGAACCCACGCGGAACCCATGTGGGACGCGGTTTTTTTTTTCACTTGGTCTCAACGTATCTTTGGCCCATAATTCGATGGGAGGATTCACATCAAATTCTTCACTATTTGTTTCATTAGTGCGCACCCGAATTAAATTATTTAGCCATTTTTCAGTCAAGCGATTTCTTATGTCACTTTTAATTCTATTCATAAGAGAAAAAAGACGCTTAACCTTTCCATTTGAAACAGGCAATACGAACAACAATTCAACAAGAAGTAGAACTGGACGTCAATCTTTTTTCATAGAACTCGAAAAAATTTAATACCATACTTTACTGTACTCAGTTTTATCTGGTGCCAAATATTTGACAGTGTAATCAACTAAGTTATACCAAGTATCTAGCATGTTATTTACACTCCCAGTGAAGCCAGCATAACGTAATGGCATATTATAAAAGTCATACAAATTTTCGATGTTATCAGCAAATGAATTATTGGTGTTGTTTTGAAACCAGCCACCAGTGTTTAGGATTAACATTCCGTACATCTCAGGAACTGTATTTTGTGCTTCCAAACGCTCTTCAATGGATTGGGCAATTAACGCTACAATCATTGATTTCGAATTCTTAACTAAAGTTATTGCGTTTGTAAATTCATGAAGCTTAACATCCTGGAATGGATACTTTCTAGTGTTGTTTGTTAATTTTGCAAGGAAATGTTTGACTTTTTGTAAATCATTAAATTCTTTTTTCTTCAAGCGACTTAACTGTTTTTTAGCTTGTTCAATAAATCCAGATGATGCTACGGAATTGAAAAGATAAAGATAACAACTTTGCTGGCGATAAAACTTCTTTGAATAATGTTACATGAAGAGGTATTCGTCTATGATTCCACTTCTGATGATACCCTTTAAACTTTGCTCTTTCTGCCTGAGTAAAACTGAAATTTGCAGTCATGTTTTCGAGATGTTTCATATATACTCCATATTTGTCTAAGATCATCTCAAGTGCTTGAATTTTATGTGCAATCCATGGTGTTCCAATTTATTATTGCACAAGTATTTTACTTTATAGAAAGTTTTTATTGCTCAAAACACTGTTTTATAAAGAACTTTTGTTGTATAAAAAAACGAGCACATAATAAAGTATATTATTTTATAAAGTATTTTTTATAGATAAAATTGAAAAAGTTTTATCTATAAATAAATATTTTTATAGATAAAATTGCTTTTTTGCGGCAAATACCTGCAATGTCAAATGGATTACCCTCTTCAAGGAAAGCAACAAGCCCTCCTGTCGTAACTTTTTTGGGGATTTTTTATAAATGTTATACATTTTCAAAATAATGTTATTGACATCATTTTGAAAATGTATCAAACGCTTTTATTTTTGCAAATTTATCTTTTAACGCTAACTCGAGGCGATGTGTAACACACCAACTAAAAGTTATCCATGGAATTTCTTTCTGAAGTAATACATTTACACTTGTCCTACTATTTACAGTGGCGCCATCAGCACCAAAACCAACTAATTTAGTTTCAAAATTTTTGATAGCTTCTGATTCAAAGGATTGACTGATTTTATTGAAAACTCCTTCAGGTGTTCCATATTCAAGATTAGTAATAGAAAGAAAAGAACACTCAACGCATATCTTGGCTTTTCCTATTGGAGTAGGATCGAAACTGATAATAAATATAGCTTCTTTTTTAATTAAAGATACATCTGCTGATGCATCAATTAAAATACTGAAGTAATTTCGTGTTTTAATTTATTTCTGAGAATATTTGACTAACTCAATCCAATGAAATCAAAAAAAGTTCCACAAGTTATTATATTTCTATATGCTTGGCCAAACTCTACACCATGATTTTCTTCCAAACGTGGTATTTTTAGGGTATACGCTTTGCCGAAGCTCTTCTTTGGCAATAAAGTATGCTACCTCAATTTTTTTTCTTGGTAAATTTAGATCTTTCGTGGTCATAGTTTTCAGGCCCGATAAAATATCAGTTTGCCGCATTTCTTTTTGCAGGTTGCTTAATTTATCATTTCGTTCGCTTA
>NC_088933.1:28850000-28852500 GCF_038396675.1 Hydra vulgaris | reverse complement strand
CGAGAATTACAAGGTATTCAACGTTTGAATCGGTTTATCATTCGTGTTTATCTTCAGTAATGGTTTTCATGCAGGCTCACTGCTGATGCACCTGTGAATGATATTTTGTTGAAAAAGCGTTTGCATGACTACAACAATGCAGTTCTTGGTTCGACTGGATTAAAAAATGATGCTGCGTCATTCTTGGCATATAAGTCCAGAATTGGCAACTCTTGCTCTTTTTTCATCTCTCCTGTCTGACAAAGAAAAGACTGATCTTGTCCGCACAATACAAGCAGATCGAGGCCCAGATCTGATAAAAACCCTACCACAAAGTTTTGACAATTTGCGTGCGTCTGAAACATTTTTTGAAACATCCAATATTGATGCCAGTTTTCTTGATGTACCAGTTGAAAACTGGTCAGATACTCCTTATTTCCAAGTGGCAGCAGTGTTTGTAAGGAATCTGGTTTGCATCAATGACTCTGCATAACGGGGAGATGCGTTGGTACAACATTTCAATGAAACCATCACCAAAGACGAAGAGCAGAAACAATTTTTGCTTCAAGTAGTTGAACAGCATAGAAAAAACTTTGCAGAATATAATCGTGAACTGCTAGCTAAAATTTGAATTATTTGCATAATCTACATAAATGCTTATTAATTAATATTCAAGCGAACTGAAAGTCAATAAAATCTTGTTTTTTAATCATTTTTGATCTAATTTTTGAAATTAAAAAATAAAAGGCATTGCAGATTTATATATTTTTTCAGAATTATATATTTTGTTTCATTTGTATAAACAAATCATAAAACATTTATAATCATATTATATAGCACTTTATCAAAAGTTGGTAGCGAACGATCAAACACTAAAATCAGAAACTTTCAACTCCTTGGGGGACCTCTAAACATTGTCCAAATGGGCTAAAATTTGGCAGGTAAACTACTGTTACCATACAGACATATTTAATGGGGTGAGACATCAATATTTTAAAACTTCATACTTTGGGACACCCTAATATATATATATATATATATATATATATATATATATATAAATACATATATATATATATATAATATATATATATATATATATATAAATATATATATATATAAAATACATATATATATATAATATATATATATATATATATATATATATATATATATATATATATAAATACATACATATATATATATATATATATATAAATATATATATATATATATATAAATATATATATATATATATATATATATATATATATATATATATATATATATATATATATATATATATATATGTATATATATAAAAAATTGATTCTTTTAAAGTATATAAATATGCAAGATTACTTATTATTTTATAAATGTGAGATAAACTATGCATTAAAAGAATGTTTCCAAACTTTTTTCTGGATTTCTTTATTTATTTTTTGTATTTTTTACATAAGCCTTATTACCCCCATAAGGGGGTAATAAGGCCCAATTAAGGTATGTTACAAAAACATGAATAACTTTTGTTATAATTATTTCCTCAATATGCAGATAAGATTTTTACATCAAGGAATGATTAATCTTAAGCAGCAATCGAAAATATTTTTTTAAACTTAACTTTTAAAGCCTAAATGACCAAAAGTCTGTTAGGTAGGCCTTAATACCCATACTTACCTTATATATATGTATATATTTATATATATATATATATATATATATATATATATATATATATATATATATATATATATATATATATATATATATATATATATATATATATATATATATATACATATAAATATATATATAATTTATGCATATATATTTATATGTATGTATATATATATATATATATATATATATATATATATATATATATATATATATATATATTATATATATATATATATAAAAATATTTATATATAAATAATAATCAATAAAGAAATGTTACAAAGAAAAACATTATTCTTCGCAGAATGGACATACTAATTCTTCCTCATCTTCAGAATCATACCCCATGCACGCCTCGTGGTACCATACTTTACATTTACAACATTGTCGCATACTTTCTACAGACTTTTGCTGGCATAACAAACAAAACCAATCATTCACATCCACACTTACAGACTTACTTTTCTTTGCACTTGGTTTTCCTTTGCCTTTATTCTTATTATTAACAGCTTTAGAAGTAGAAGATTGAAAATCTTCTTTCGTTAGGGCTTTAGCAACATAGTTAAAACTTTTTTTTCGACCGACCATAGCCATATTTTTCTTTTTAGCAGGACTCGGCATTAAATCATTGAAACTTGCATTAAGATTAATTTCAGGTTGATCGACTGAAACTGTTGAGGGACTGGGTTGGATGACTGAAGCTGGTGAAGGAACAGATCAGTGGGCCGATTTTTAGTGGGCCTTATTACCCGCTTTGAACCTGTTACGTTTATCGATAATGTATCCTTTTGTTTCAACACTTGCATAAATATTACATGATGAGTAATTATAACGAATAAGTA
>NC_088933.1:28842500-28845000 GCF_038396675.1 Hydra vulgaris | reverse complement strand
GCCAGGGAAATCATACATCAACAAGACAGCACCATGACTGGTTTAAATCTCTAGCAACATCAATCAAGTTGTTACAGGGACAGCATATCACCATGTCAAACCGAGTAAGATTTTGGAAGACTCTGATCAGAAAAAAGCAGAAAATATACCAACTTACGACTAAAACAGATGACCTGGAGAAGGAAGTCTTAGAACAAAAAATCTAAACTCTTTAATAACCAAATTTAACCCTTTAAATAAACAACCACAATCCACATTTGCACTGTTATTCAGTAAAAGAAAAAAGTGAGGAAGAGTTAGTCATGATCACTAAGATAAGGCAGGAGTTGGATGAAAGCAAGCGTATTGAAAATAAAATTCTTTTATAAATAAAGAAACATTGAACCATCTCAGTGATCTTAGGTTGAAATAAAGGATAAAGATGATCAGTTAGTAGGATAAGTTTTATCTGTACTACAAGTAAGTGAAAAAACAACGCCAAACTCATTTAGATTAATGTCTGGGACAAAAAGAAAGACAGCCAAAATGACGTTAGTTGAACAGAAAAGTAAAGAATTAGTCAATTTAGCACTAGTAAATGCACGCAAACTGAGAGATAACGAAAAATTCAAAGGTATTTTTGTTAACCCTGATAAAACAAGTGTTCAGCGAGCAATTGAGAAGAGACAGCGAGAAAGAAGAGATGAGCTTAATGCAAACTTGAAACATCAGGATAGCATGGGTAGGCGTTGTGATGTTAACAATGGAAAAAAGTCATTCTATGTCGCAAGAAATGGAGTTTTGAAAAAAACAACGGTAGAGCTTTCAGAGTTTGAATCTAACTACTTTTTACAAAAAGTTCTACAAGTGCTTCAACCTGTGCAACACCAGAACCATCAAGATAATATGCAGAGTTGTTAGCAATTAATGAACAATTAAGTGTTTAGAATTTAGCGTGTCCTGCCAACTATCCGTAACAAAAATACCATCTCCACAACCATCAACAAAAAATCTAGCAATAGTAGTTATTATACAACCTTAAATGAAATCACATGTGTCTATACAAATGCATCATGGCTTTATAATAAAATGGACATACTTACTGCTACTGTCACAACATTAAATTATACTAAGTTGCTGTGATTGCCACTATGATAGTGGCAATCACAGAAACTTGGTTCAGTGATTACTTCAGCCTCCAATTACCAAATTACAATCTTTATAAAAACAACAGACCTGATTCATATGATTTTTAATCATATGAATCAGGTCTTTGCAATTTATATACGACAAAATATACAAGCATCCTACTTTAATGCAATTGAGCTTCATAGTAAAATGCCAGGCCAGGTATGTTGTATAATATTTCATTTCAAGTAAAAAATTCCTTTTTGGATGTATTTATCGAGAGCCATCTGTAAGCATAGTACTCAACAGAACAAGTAATGGTAGCCTAATTTCTGCTGCAAAAATGGCAAAAAAAAAGGTATGGAGTTACAAATAATTGGTGATTTCAATCACACTGAAATACAGTGAACAGCAGCTGGTGGCAGCACAAAGAAAAATGCAACAATGTCGAGCACTGACTTTTTGGAGTCTGTCAACACTGCAGCTCTTGCACAGCATGTCACGAAACCTAATTTTGGCAATAATACTCTTGATCTGGTGCTAACTGACTGCCCCTCCAGAATTATAGAACTCAATATTGGTCCATCTCTTGGCATCTCAATCAAAAATAGTTTCCATTGCACTCTTATATGGAGTTTCTTTTCCCATTATGATAAACCAACTCATTGAGTTTCGATACAAAGAAGGATTAGCTAAATATGTACCAAATCAAGCAACATCAACTTAAAAACAGAGATCAAAACCAAAATGGTTTACAACAGGCATTAAAAATCTATCAAAAAAGAAATTTAACATTTGGTCAAACTGCTAGCCAGCTCACCCACTAATCATCTATCTGTCAGCCCACTCAACAAAGCAACTTGCAAGCAGTTAAAAAAAGACTATGAATTAAAACTTGTATCACTTTCAAAATCTAATTCAAAAGTTGTATACAACTATATTTTCAGTCAAAAAAAGCAAAGTTTACTGTTCTCTTTATAAAAGACGGCATGGAGCTAACAAAATTGCTTGGAAAAGCAGAATGAAGAAATACAAAGCAATTGGCTAGGATGGCATGAGTCTTTATGTTCTAATTGAGTGGGCCACTGGTTTAGCTTGGCCTATTTCTTTTCTGATAGTTTAACCATTTGAAACAGATACAATACCCAGTAATTGAAAAGAAGCGAATGTGATACCAATATATAAAGAAAAAGGTACACAAAACGACCCATCTGAATATAGACCAATATCTTTAACAGCCATAATATGTAAAATCATAATAGATTATTGAAAAAACATATGATGAGTCACCTGATTCAGCACAAGTTAATCACTAAGCATCAACATGGCTTCGTAAGACAAAAATCCTGAGTTACAAATTTATTAGAGACAATAGACATTACATCAGAGGCAC
>NC_088933.1:28762500-28837500 GCF_038396675.1 Hydra vulgaris | reverse complement strand
CAAGTCATTAAAATAAATAACTGAACTTCTTGAATGGTCCAAATCATCAGAAATAATAACAGCAGATTTACAAGAGTCACCATGCCAGCTAACAGCAGTAAATAATGTTACTAATTTTTTGTTCCAATGTGCTGAATGAACTTCATCTTGCCAGAAAGTTGAGAGGTTTTCTGCAAAGTCAACTTGTAACAAAACTGAATCAAGATTGCTTTTTAAAACTTTTTTTTGGTTTTCATAACTCATGAATTGTTTTCCTTTTATAAAATAATGCAAAAGAAATTTGGGGAGCATTTTGCAAATATTGTTATACAAAGTTATGGCTTTGTCTTTTTTTATTGCTTTTTCGAGGTACTTAGTTCCATTAAGTTGCGTATATTTCTCCCGAAGGTACCAGGTAATTTCTTTATCGTGGTTTTTTTCATCTAATTAGTATGTTTTGAGAAATATCTTTCCGTCCTTAAAAGCTTCACAAAGATTATTCCAACAATTATAATTTTTCTCGTCACACACTAAAGTATTTGATAAAGCGTCCGAGTAAAGGGGAATTTTTAAATCAATGAAATGTAATGCTTTGAGTGAAAAGAAAATGTTTTCATGTTTTTGACAAGAACAAACATTTCTAGGCATTAAGCTTGATAAAAGTATATGGCCTGGTTTCAAACTAGCAAACTTGGATTTACTGATTGAAAAATCAGTGTGTTTGTTTTTAAATATTTGATATGCTTCACTTATATTCATTGTTAAATACCTTTTTTGCATTTTCTTTTTTTCTTAACTACTTCTTAAAACAATCGTAACTCTTACTCCAGGTGCCTGACGGGATATACCATCTTGTTCAAAAAACTAATGACGCATAGCTTCGTTTCATCATTAAGAGCATTAGGTCCATGTGTTGGTTGCATATCTGGTAAATCTTTTTTAAACTGAATTGCAAGTTGTTTAATAACAGTTGCTTTTTTAGGAGGAGAAGTTGGAAGAGTACGTATTGCTTCTTTAACAGCTTTACCAAGTGCACAAGATGATTTGTAAGCAGGAGAGATGTTAGATGTTATTTTAGATAAAGAAACTCAACTCTTTTTTTTTTTTAACTTGTCCTTTAAACGTGCTAATTCAACATTAGAATTTTTTTTTTCCTTTTTCCGTATCGAGTCCTTTTCCTTAATAAAATCCGGACCCAAATTTTTGCATTTGTTTTTCTCTATACTTTCTCTGACGTTCAGAATGTGTCAAAGGCATTTTTGTTACTTTCAACGAAGAAATAAAAAATTTGTTTGTGAAAGTTTACTTTTTATAAGTTTACTTCTTATAACAATTGTATTGAATTGTAAATGTAAGAAAGTTTGCTTTTCATAAGAATTGTATAAAAAATAAACATTCAGAATAACCTCAGCAGTGGCGCGACAAAATTTAAGAAAAACTAAATAACAAAGGTGTTAGTTAAATATGTCTGCATATTTACAGGTACACCTACAAGTTTAATAAAAAAAACAATGTTAGTTATATTAAAGGAGGTTTCAAAACTTATCCACAAATAAAAAACAATAAAAATACTACAAATGTTAAACCAACATGCTTTTGCGTAATATTTTTATAAAAATTAGTCTTTAAAAAATTTAATTTAAAAAAATGTCACACCGTGTCGTCACAACGTAACATAAACTTGAGGCACATAACACAAAAACTAAAAATATTTAAATTTAAATATCTATTAATATTTATTGCCCTATTTTAGTTAAAAGTAATTTATAAATATTTATTTTAAATAAATAAATATTCTCATGCTAGAATGAAAGATGTTAGTATTAGTGTCACGGCGTGACATGTCACAGCGTGACAAACTTAAAGAAGACCAAATAGAAATTTCTCAATGAAATACTATTTAATTATTATTAGAAGAAAGCAGCCCGTAATACGGGTTACGGTCGGTTTGTTTATAGTGGCTGTTTTCTACTATTTAAAGTTGCGAAACCTTAACTAATACCCGATAAGAAAAACGCCTTCAAATTAAAAAGTAAACCATATGTAAAATTAAAATAAATTAATTTACCCATTATTTAACGTTATTTGTGTAATTTAAAACTGACATAGGTCGTATCAGGGTATCGCAGAACCATTTTCCTAGACATTACTAAGTTCAACACAATACGTTTTTAGTTACTGACACAAAATAATAACACTTCATCATGCTTTAAATTGACGAAAAATTAAAGCTAAATTCTTGTTATATTTTTTATAACATGAACTTTAATTAATAAAATTAATATGAAGTGAACGTAAATTATTCATGAGTTATTAATTTGTTGGGATCCCCTTGATACATGTTTCTTTAAAAAAGAAAATTGTCTTTAAAACGTTAAATGTACACAACTAAATAAATTTATTATAAATAACTAAGCAATTGAGTACAAATACGTTTCAAACAAAAAAAAGTTAATTTACAATCAATTATGTGCATAACAAAGTGCAAAAAAATATGTAAACTTTAATCTTTTATAATGCATTAATGCGTCATATGACAAACCTAAAATAAAAATTGTAACAGATAAGTAGACATAAAAGAAAAAAAAACAAAAAAAAAACTGGAAAACAATTTACCTGCTTTTCGGTAGCCTGTTGTCATACTTAAACTGCTGTCATGATGCAGCTTGTCGGTATTGTTTTATGACGTTATTTCACGTTGGCTTTTAGTAAACTTTAGTTAAATTTAAAAGGCATTACAATAGATTTAAAATATTTTAATTAAAAAGCAAAAAAACAAATGCTTCAAGGAGCCAAACCAAAAACATTAAAGATAAAAAATCAAATCGAGATATAAATTGCATTTATATAGGTAAATGGTTTTGGCTTATAGTAAATTTTAAAAGCAGTGTTTTCAATAAATTAAACTACCAATTAATTATTTTTAACGATAGAATGTAGCATCATATTATGATGATTGGTAATGGATCAATTTAACTATATTTAAGTTTAATTGGTGAAAAACAAATAAAATTTTAATTAAAAAAAACAAAAACAAACCAAATATACAACAATATATTATAAAAAAAAATTAAAAAAAAAAAATCACTGAAGAAAAAGCGGCAACAAAAACGTTATATCATCACTGATAGAAGACATTTACAACCTTTTGGTTGCTGTTTTTTCTTCGGTAGCTCCCAACACCCCGGTATGGATGAGCCCTCCATTTTAAGGATGGCTCATCATAGATGTTTCATCAAGAAAAACAAACTAACTTGTCTTAATGCCTGTGCATTAAACTAACTTGTCTTAATGCCATCATAAAAGCTTTGTATGTATTCCAGAGATGCAAAAGATCGTCAGGTTCACAAAAGGTCAAAATAATTGAAAATAACTGTCTAATTTGCTTCGGCAAACGTGTTAAAACCGCCTAAGAAAGAGTAATCTTCCATTCAGTATCATCTTGCAACAAACTTTTAAAACACATGCTTCACGAAATATTTCAAGGACAATACCATTAACAGTACGCACATCCTCCCAAGATGTTGCACCTTTTGCTTGCAAAAGTAACAGTCTAAGAAAAAACAATTCTACAGTTGGATTAACTTTATACATTTTTACTATCACCTTATTATCACCCCTTTGTCTAACCTTCCATTTACAATTTTTATCATCAAATATAAAGTAATAAGGAATGTCTACATACGAATAGCAATATGCTCTTTCATTTTCAGTATTTAACTTATACCATGGCGTTAGGTGCGTATCACGTTTAGCGGCACAATCTAAAGCCATTTGTTCTGCTCCTTCTCTAAAATACACTAACTGATTTTCAGGTAGATGAAATTTAAGGTGTATAAAAGTGTGTTACATATGACTTATTGGATACTCAAAAATTTGCCACAATGCTTCAGGTGCACTTACACAACCACAATCTAATGTGTTTACTTCATCATGATTAATTTTTTCATTTATTAAAGTATTGGCACAGTCGTGACCCTTGTATATATATTTGTACAAATATTTAACAGCCTTAACAGACATGCAAGCTTCAACGTTAATGTGAGCTTGATATTTTTTTTTGATAACCATGGATTGTAAGGTACCACTCAGCGGTTATCTACATTGTTACCTTTAATATTGATAACCAAACCATTATCACAACGTCTATAGAGCGGAAAACCATTAAGAACTGCGACTGTGTTAGCATTAAATTCTTTAGAATACTTTTTGCTGCACACCCCATCTTTCATACAGGGAGAACTTGGATTCAGTATGCCACATGGACCATGAATCATGCAAGTTTTAACGACGTCATAAAATTCTCGATTAACAATTGGATCTGAAATTTCTGTAGATATTAAATTCTTGATATCATGAGCTGTTTCAAGCCTATCATCATTTGCAAAGTGAAGTAAAATATGAACATGTGGCAAACCACGCTTTTGAAACTCAATAACCTGAACATGTGTTACAACTTTCCCTAATACACCTTGCTTAAAATGTCATTGAGAAGGTTATTTAATTTGAGTTCAAATATTCGAATAACCGAGTCAGGTCTATCATTTTCTGTCTGACCTGGATATAAATTTTCAGTTATCTTGCGCCATTTTGGGTTGCAAGTGAAAGTAATAAAAAGATCTGGTTTACCATACTTTTTAATTATAGCCATTGCATCTTCAAAGATTTTCTTTAAAGCTATAGGACTTCATACATAAGTTAAGGGCAAAACTACAATACGCCCTGGTCTAACATTATGATTATTTTCAAGGTTGTTTACACGTTCGTGTAAGACATCATACTGCTCGCTTCTCTGTTTGTTTTGGTTACTTCTGATGAAACCAAGGCGCTGGCCTTCAATTTTAACATACGCATCAACAGCATATTGCTGAAACAGTTTTTTGCCATAAACGAGTGAAGAAAAAAATTGTCTAACTGAAAGTTTATAATTGTAATACTGAGATAATGTAACATGATTTGTAACCAATGTAGCACGTTCAGGGTTGTGAACCAATTGATTATGCCAACCAGCATCACCCCTCGGAAAAAATAGAGGATAAACCATAGGATCTAAGTTGGCAGACATACTTGATATAGTTTTAAGAGGATGACCTCTTGGGTATATAACAACTTTCCTGGAAGCAGGTGGTGCACCATCTTCACCAACAAATACAACTGCAACTTCATTGTGATAAGGGAGATTATAGCGACATCTATAATGCCCTTCAAGTAAAGACATTTTTACAACTGACACTGAGCGACCTTCTAGAGCTGCTTGATGAATTTCTTCATCTTCCACTTCAGCCATGTTTTTAAATGCAAGAGCAAATGGGTTTTCTTTACTAATAATAGTTTGCAATCGAAACATTAAATCACTTAAGCAAAGATCATTACCACGTTGTTGCATTCTAAAATTTACTGCTGCAAGTGGATCGTAGATGTATAGTTGAAAATGTCGGCAGAACATCTTGATTTGGTCTTAAATTACCAATACGATGAAAAACTTGACCACATATTCTAAAATATGGCGGCCCATGATTCATGGGTTGATTTACATCAGCTTCAAATGAAGCTAAAGTAGCTCAACCGATTATATGCTGCGTGCCGAACAACATTTCTAGCATTTTGTTGAATATTAATTTCATCTCGCCTAAGCCTATTTCTTTTATTTCTGCGACGATTATTTTCAACTCGCCTAATCAAGCTCTCCTCATTTGGGTTCGAATTATTTGCTGCTTGCCGAGCAGCATTTTGTCCATTATTAATTTCATCTCGCCTAAGTCTATCTCTTTCATTTGTGTCACAAACAACTTGCCTATTAACATTTCCATTTTCTAAACTAATATCTGCTTCAAGCCTAATATCATCCATTTAAACTTCACTTTTAATTGAAAGTAGTAACAAAAAATCTTGAATCCAGAAGATTGCGATCTTTCCTATATAATTTTTTGTCTACTCTTAATAGCACACACAAATAATTTTTATATATACAGACTGTCATTTAAAATAAATTATACAATAATCTTAAGAATTTAAATGGCTTAGCAAATAATAATAAAAAAAATTATTAAAAACATGCAATTCTTATAATAAACATACTGCTAACAAAGAAAAATTAAAAAAAAAAACGTTGTAAACCCGTTGTAAACGCTTTTTTCAAAAATTCACAAAACTTTACAATATTCGTTCTTCTATACCACATTAATACATTATCTAGTAAATCTAAAATAAAAAATGTAACGAATAAGTAAATAAATAAGAAAAACATTACATTCAAAAAATGAAAATCAATGCACCTTATAGAAAAAAGCTGTTGTGATTTACCAGAGTAGTAGTTGTAAAATATTATTATTTCATGTTAGCTTTAACAAAATAATTTATGTTGGAACATCATGATTCCAAACTATTTATAGCAAAATCATGCAGTAATCAGCACTAAAGACAAAAAATCAAATCGAGATAAAAAAATTTTTATATATGGCAAAATAATTTGTATTGGCTTTTAGTGAATGATTAAAAACAGTGATTTTTAATAAAATTACCTATTCACCATTTTTAACAATAGACACCAACATGAAGATGAGCCAAATGTCTATCAACCTAAAAGATAACAAAAAAACATCACAGCAACAACACACAACAATAGCACACACCATAAGTTAATATAATATGTTTAAAACATAACTTAAGTAAGATAACATTCATATTTAACAGAACATAAGTAACAACATTAAGCCAAATGTTTTCAAAATATATTAACATGTATTTTTTGACACTAAAGACTATCGTGTAACCCTCTGTTATAAGTACATCACTTGGCTGGCAAAGTTGACAAATCTTACTCTACAGTGTAGAGTAAGATTTGTAGTGTAGACTAAACGTTTACAAAGTCACAGCACTTTGAAACAACATAATATAAACATATGTGCAAACTTTAAACACAATAAATGTGTTTAAATATGTATATAAGGTTAAATATATACCTTATATACATATTTAAAGACATTTTTAAAAACAATTATATAACACATATTGATACATACACAATCAATACAAAATACTTTACATTATTATAAAAACACATTGATAAAACAACTATAAAGCACTTATTAACACATACACATACATATCAAAAAAGCATAAATGCAAACAATAAACGTGCACAAACAAAAATTTTAAAAATTACGCGAGAAAATTCAAAAAGATTCAAAATAAACAAAATATATATTAACAAACAATACTCCTTGCCTTTTTCTTTTCATAAGAACTGTAATCCTCATAACAAAATTTAACCTTTACATATAATAACATGTGACATGCCATGTCAGTGTTGGCACAAAGTTTTAATTTAATTTTTCTAAATTTTCTAACAAAGAACAAAAATAGTTAATAGCATCACAGAAATTTTAAACTAGTAATAACCATTTTATGGAAAGAGCATTCGTATAACTTTAAATAACATCCATACCCCTATTTTCCTTCTAAAAAATAAAATAATAAAACTGCTAAAAGAAAAGCTTAAACAAACAAAATATAAACGATTCAAAAAATTAAAATCCTTTCTACTTAAAATCCTTGCTACTTCATCTCATAAAAATTTAAATCCTTTTTACTTTATGTAATAAAAATGTATATACAACTATTTTATATACATTCTTCAATTATAATATGATCATAACGATGATTATTTATCTTACTACGATTCTTTATGTAATATATCTAAACTAATAATTAAATTTCATAAGGAAAAAAGTTTCAACTTGCCGCGTGCATTGAGAGAACGCGTTCTTTCAAAGCATAACTAATAAAACGACATTAAACATTAAACATTAAACGTTACTGTAGTATTAATATAAAATAACATTAAGATAATAAATTTTCAACTTGAAAAGCAAGAGCCCCATCTATATTTTGCGTGAGAAAAATCTACATAGAAATTTAAAAAGTTTCAAAAAAAAAGGTTTCAAAATGATTTACAAGAAAAATAATTTAAGTTTGAAGTCTAAAAAATTTTGTTTAAAGTTTAAGTATCAAATCCTAATTTTCTTCGAAAACAAGTTCTACATATTACATGTTTTTAGAAACTACAAACCTTTAATTACATTACAAATATAAATGATGCAATGACTAAAGTTTCTGACATATCTATTCAATCAAGTAATAACCATATTGAAATAGGTAACTAAGAAGATCACAAGAATTTGAATTTTTTTATTTTGGCTGGATGTTATAAATCTTTTTTTAAGACATTATCAACAGGAGTTCTCAGCTGTTAATAAAGATGTAGTAAATTGTAAATAAAAAGTAAATTAATGAAAGTTCGAACACTTTTCATTGATGAAGTATCAATGAAGTTTTAAATACTTTGTTGTTGTCAAAAGACGCGATCAAGTAAAAGCACTTGACTCGTTAAAGAACACCCTTAAAATAATGAACAGGAAATTTGTTTTTTTGAACTCAACTACTTCTTAACAAGACAAGCTCTATAGGCGGAAGAGAGGAAAGTGTTGAACATCAGTTTAAGTATAAGTTGAAAACTTTTTTACATTCTTCATTGTGCAAGATATAATGTAAAAAGATAATAAATCTTCTTTAAGAAAAATGTTACTAAAAGAAAGTTTGTTGTTGGTTGAGGTGCACTGTTACACTGCGTGCATCGGATAAAAGGAAAATAATTATCGGGGAAAACTACGGGACTCCAATTATAACTTTTGATGGTTACGAATAAATAACAACAAAGTTAAATGAGCATAAAAGAAGATAAATACAATAGTCATGTAACTATATAAACAATAAAGTAAACATGTGTTTAATAATGTCGACATAATTTTCATGAATATTTCTGCATAAGTAGCTTTTTCATGAATAGTGTCTTTAAAAGTTTTTTTTTTTGGAATATTGTGAATAAGTATAACTAAAACTATCAATGCCTGTTGCTGTACTAAAATAACCAACTGAAATGGGTTATTGTTCAAAAAGTTTTTGTTTATTTTCCTTAAAGGTTATTTAACAATCATCATTATTCCAATATTTGATTAGTATCTTAGATTTCTCAGTTAATTTTTTGTTTCTTTTTTCTTTCTTATTAATGCGGTTTTATTGGTAACCCATTTTCATATTTTTTTATAATTGAATAGGTTGTAGTTTGTATAAATCCAAGAATATTTGTATTATCTGATGATGAATTTGCATTTAAATAAGGTTCCACTATCCTTGAACAATTTTTATTGTTGATTGTTTGATTCGACATGGCTAGTTCTAAATATTGGAAATGGTATTTAATTTTTTACAATGAACTCTGATTGTTTTGAAGAGATAAATATATTGGATAATAAATATATATATACTTTTATTTAAATGAAAAAATATGACATTTAAATTTTGATGACGATTTATTATTGTAAGGATATTAAAGTCGTGGAACTAAAAATAATTAATCTGGTCAATAAAAATAATGAATATGGCAAATAAAAACAGTTATTATGGTAACTTGAAATAATTAATATCCAAATAGTTATTGTAGATGTGATGTCGCAGGGAAACTCATAGGGGTGGGAGTTAAGGTTAGTTTTAGTCTAACTAAATTTAGTCGACTAACTTTTTAGTCTAACTAAAATTAGTCGACTAACTTTTTAGTCTAACTGATTTTAGTCGACTAACTTTTTAGTCTAACTAAATTTAGTCGACTAACTTTTTAGCGTAACTAAATTTAGTCGACTAACTTTTTAGTCTAACAAAATTTAGTCGACTAACTTTTTAGTCTAACTAAATTTAGTCGACTAACTTTTTAGTCTAACTAAATTTAGTGGACTAACTTTTTAGTCTAACTAAATTTAGTCGACTAACTTTTTAGCGTAAATAAATTAGTCGACTAACTTTTTAGCGTAACTAAAATTAGTCGACCAACATTTTAGCGTAAATAAATTAGTCGACTAACTTTTTAGTCTAACTAAGTTTAGTCGACTAATTTTTTAGTCTAACTAAATTTAGTCGACTAACTTTTTAGCGTAACTAAAATTAGTCGACTAACTTTTTAATTTGAGAAAAATATATTGTTACTTTTACCCAAAAAATACTTTTTTCAAATCTTGTTATGTGTTAGTTGTGAAGTGGTTTGAGCGCCATTTTTTTAATAACAAATTGCTGTGAGTTACAATTTAGATCTCCATGGCATCTTTTTCAAAGTTGATTTTCAGAGTTTTTCAAGTTTTTGGAGAAAATTTTTTTTTCTTAAGTTTGCGAGATATACACTTGGAGTTTTGTAATAGTAAAAAAACTGTATCCAATTACTCCCCTCTTATTACTAAGTAACTTTCAATGAAAAGCGGTTTAAATCTGGATTTAAATCGCTTTAATTAGAAGTTGAGATTGAAATCTCAATTTCTAATTAAAATGAACCATAAACTATTAGAAAAAAAAATGGTGCCATATTTTTGAAATGTGTTGTATGCAGAAGCTTTTTCGGATTTCTTTTATATAATACCAGCAATCATTTTTTGAGGTAATAATACCTAATTTATTTTGTTCTACACTCATAAAACGCAGTTTTTACAGTGACGACAATATGATTGTAGTTGTTAGTAACAATTACACAATATAGAAATAATAAAAAACATTAATTGCGTAACAATTTGTTACGCAATTAATGTTTTTTATTATTTCTATATTGTGTAGTTGAATATATATCTTGTTCAACTCTCAATTTTTTTTTTTTTTTTAATCATTATTAAAATGCTAATAACTAATTATGTATTCGGTATAAAGTATCAGCTGTTTTTGGCGGAGTTGTTCTACTAACAAACCAATTTTTATTTAATTCAATGAAAGAAAATGTGGGGCAATACTAGGTACAAACAAAACATTTTTATTACCTAATCGTCACAAATTATATTACGTATTTTAAATTTCTTAAAAACAATAAATTTTAATGAATGTCTTTAAGTTGATTTATTTGTCTTAATTCATATTATGTTCATATAATTTCTCAACACAACAAAATTTAAGGAATGTCTTAACTGACACCTCAAAGTAATGGTTTCCCGCTATATATTAGATAAACCGTTATTCTCAAATATATATTTAAATTTACTTTAAGAAATTGCATTTTTAAACTATGTCGAAAAATAATACGTCTTCTCCAATTGAATATGCTGCTCCAGTATCTGATTTGATGAATCTGACGAAGAAAAGATCGGATAAAAGAAAGACTATAGATGAACAAAACCCTGCAGATCATAACGATAGCGAAACAAGTTCAAGTTTTTCATCCGGTCAAACAGAAATTGAAGTTGATGCTCAGTCCATTGAAGAAGCAGCTAAAACTACATACGAATATTACTCAATCGAGGAGGAAACATCAAAATGGATATGCAATCAATGTAATAGTAACAGACCTAAAAAGTACTCTTGTAAAACATCAAAGAGTATATTAGATTACCATCTTGAACATGATCACAATATAATAACGCCGAAAAAAAACGAACTATGAGTGGCTTGTCAAAAGAAGTTAGCGATAAGATTGATAGAGCTCTTTTAATTTTCATTATTGCCTGTTGTCCTCCATTTATGTTGGTAGAAAGTAGTGCATTTAAAGAATTTGTTTTGTGTTTAAATCCAAAGTATAAAGTGCCTTGCCGAAAAAAGTTAAGATCTCTTTTAACTGATTTATATCGAGAAAAAGTTGAACTTTTGAAATCAAAATTATTATCAATTAAAGTTTTATCTATTACTACTGACGGATGGACGTCCTGTCAAAACTATAGTTATATATCTGCAACTGCACATTTCATTTCTGACAAAACAAATTTCATCAGTTTTTGTTTGGGCTTTGCATACCTTAATGGCCGCCATGATGCAGATAATTTAAAAGAGACTTTGCTAAAAATCGTAGAAAAGTTTAAAGTAGATGATAAAATAATGAGTATAGTATCAGACAACGCCAGTAACGTACGCAACTGTCTAAATTCTTTAAAAGTTTGTTTAAACATTCAACCAATAAGATGCATAGGACATGTTTTGCAATTAGTTGTTAAAAATGTCATAGATTTAGTTGAAGAAGGTGAAAAAGATAGTTCGTCTAAACTCTTTTTCATTGCAAGAACATTAACTAAGTGCAGAAAAATTGTTACATCTTTCAATCATTCTTCTCAACTTAATGATTTATTAGAGGAAAGTCAAACACGACAAGGTGTCGAAAAAAATCACATACTTCATTTAATTCAAGATGTGAAAACTCGTTGGCACTCTACGTTTCTCATGGCAGAGCGAATGCTTAAGCTTCACTCCTACGTAAAAGATGTCTTTAATTCGAAACAACAATACAAAGATATGAGAAAATATTTACTCGATGAAGATGAAATGGTTAACTTAAAAAATTGGTAAATGCTTTATTAAGCTTTAATCAAGTAAATGTTTTACTATTTGGCGATAGGTATGCAACAAGTTAATTATTCCAAGTATAAAGTACCTTGAGAAGCAGCTGAGTAAGAATAAAAGTGAAACTCCTCCTTTAATTGTAATATTGAAATCACATTTGTTAGAATCTTTACAAACTTACAAAGATTCATATGAATTAGAGAATAATTCCTTTTTTATTGTGTGCCACTTTTTTGGATCCAAATTATAAAAGTTTTCAATTCTTTGAAAAGTACGAAAAAAAGAAATATTTAAAAATTGTGAAAGAATTTTTGTCAGATTTTTATCTCTTAAAAAGAGTTGGTGAAATAATTCTAATTAAAAAGGTGATAAAGGAATCAAAAAAATTTAAGTTGTCATTTGAGGATGAAGAAGATGATTCCGGAAGTGATAGTGACAAAAATGTAACCTTAGATTTAAAAAAAGAAATCAGTGAATATATAAGATTGTCAGTGCACGAACAAAATGTTTTAGAGTTTTGGCATCAAAATCAATAGGTTTTTCCAATATTGTATTGCATTTCAACGATGATTTTATGTACACCTGCTACCAGTGCACCAAGTGAGCGCCTTTTTTCTGATGCATTAAACAATATGTATGCTAAGCGAAACAGGATGACGGCTGAATGTTTTCAAATGTTGATGTTTTTGAACGAAAATTTGGAATTTTTTAATTTGGTTTAAAATTGGTGCAATTTAATCAATGTAATACGGAAATATCTTGTTGTAATAATTATTTTTGAATTTATTTTATTGTTCTTAAATAAAAACTCTTAAATTTAGAACTTGAACTGTTTTGTTTTAAAAACAATCAAACAAGGTTGCAACATGTTTAAAAAATGATTTTATAAAGTTGTTGCTCTCATGTTTGGGACAGGGAGGGGAACCCCAGAAACTTGAGGGCTTTTATGTTTCCAGGCTACAATTATCGCAATTTTTTGCAAAGTATCATTATCCGATTTTCAATTTTGTTTTTAGAAAAACCAATTCCTTAATTAGACTATAAAACTAAGTGCAAAATATGAACGTAGCAAGTCTTCCCGATTCTTTGTTATTTAAATTTAAGTTTTTTTACATTTGTAAATGTATTTTACATTTTCATGTATTAATTATGACCCACCCAAGTTTATATTTCATAATGAATGATTTCATTAACCTTACCTTTTCTTTATAATTCTTCAAAAAATGGCGTCTTAAATGCGGTTCATTTAAGTTGATATTTCAAACTTACTTTTTAAATAAGATTGCTTCTAGTTAACTTTAGATCTTACTTTTCACGCTAAAACTCTTATTTTCTAACAAACTATCTACTCCAGCTTGAAGCAATTTAAAGCCAAAAATTGCTGCTGCCTAGTATACAGCCATATTTAATATAATTAAATGAGTTTATATACGACTAAAAATTAAATTTTTGATACAAAAAAAAACACACTATTTTGGGAAAAATATATCGTAACTTAATTTTTTTTTAACAAAAAGTGAAAATGTACTTTAAAATGATAGATATTCTGCATTTTTTAAGTAATTAAAAAGTGATAAGAAATTTTCTGGTTTGATAAAGCGACCGCTGCCATTTAACAGAATGTTTATTTTACAGTTTTACACGATTTAATTGCGGAAGTTGCATTTTTAAATGCGGACGATGAGCCTCTCGGTAAATGCTATTAAATGTTTTGCATTTTGAAAACTCTATTAATACGTTTAACATTTAGTATGCATTTTAGAATAAATAAATTGCCGAAGCTTAAATGTACTTAAAATGTAACAAACATAACCTAAATACGCCAACCAATTTAAGCGCAATTCTGTGCTTATTTGTCCGTACGTTGAAAAAATGAGAAAATGATAAAGTTTTAATTATGAATGTAATGATAACGTTGCATATATAAGCTTTCGCATTAAATTTCAAGCTTGTTGAGAAAAATGATGGAAGTTAGCGTTAATAAATTGGTACTTCTTATCGCTTATATGAAATTAAATATTTAGAGACTAAGTATATTCGCTAGTATTCAGGGGAAGGGGGGGGGGGGGAAGGTGGTAAGTTGAAAACTGCCGTAAGAATAATTGCCGATTAAAAATTATACTTGCTGAGTATAAGAATATATATATCGATTGCTGAGATTTGCTAATAATTATAATAACATCTTAATTTGTCGAATGATCAAACTAAATATCGGTAATAGCATGGCCTATAAGAGATGGACTTGCAACCTTTTTTTTTTTTTTTTTTTTGCGAACCATGCTCATTGCGCATTGTTACAAATCTTTTGTTTTAAACAATAGAAATTAAATTATAAAGTCTGTCGGATTCGTCGAAAACTTTTGGTCTCGTCTAACCAGTTACATCAACTTCCTTTTAGTTATTCAAGATAACAGCAATAGATAGCGATTCCACGGCTCAACGAAAAACATTTGACGTTTGAAAAAAAACTCGTAACTTTCATGAACTTTACTCTCTTATATCTTTTTGTATGCTTAAGCAAACACCTTAAGGTTTTTTGCATCAATTAGTGTTACTCAACCTTTTTCCAGTCATATATAGAAAGTACTATGGTTTATATGGCTTCATTTAAATTTTATCCACATCTTAAGACCACTTTTAAGAAAAAAGCTCGAAGCGGGAACATTTTTTTAAAACAAAGCTTTTAGAGGTTAGGATTCCTTAGTACCAAAACACATCCAATTTTTATAAAACTTTCCGTATACATTAAAAAAGGGATGACGAATCAAATGAAATGTGCACACTTTTTAACTTTTATACATAAATTTTTAGTTCTTAGCGTTTCAAAACTTCAAGGTTTATTTTTATAGAAAAAAAAAAGTGTTTTTTAAAAGTGTCCAGGTGGAAATTGCAAGTTTACTCTTTCCTCTTTTTATAACAAGTATTTATTTATGTTTTCTTGAAGAATAGGTTCTAAGGATTTGTATATAGAAGCTATGTATATATATATATAACTATCTTCCTTCGCATATTTTATGACGTTTTTTGTTTTGATTTTGCGTGACATAATGCAAATTTTCGGTGCCATAACAATGCAAATTTTCCATACTCAAGCCCTATACCTTTCGTCAAAAAATCATCAATTATTGCACTACAAAAAATTCAATAACTTTAGATCCGCTTAACTTCAAAGGCCGAATGACCCCTCGTTTTTTAAGTCAAGTCAAGCTCTATACAATGATATAAGTTACATATGTTTATTTGAATAATAAAAAAATCGTCAAGAATGGCTACAATAGAATCAGATTTTAATTTTAATTTTATATATCTATATATTCCTTATATTTTAAGAAATAACACTGATAATAATATAGAAATTGAGATCATTTACTTAACTACTTTAGTACATGTATAACTAGAGATATAACAAATAATACAAAATATCAACTAGTTTTGTAGCTACTTAGAGAATATTGGTTTCATGTCCAGGGAACTACACCATCTACTACATTGCTGTAGACTTATTGTTTATGAATGTTATAGAATTTTTTATTTTTATGTTTAACAACAGAAATATATACAGTTAAGGATAAATAACTCATACAGAAAATGAATATAAATACAATAAAGAAAAAAATAATTTGTCACAGTTTTAAAGAATTTAGCAAAGCCAATTTATGGCAAACCGCAAGAATAACTAAGTATTTAATATTAACATAGCATGATTTACCAGCTATATATAAACTAATTTTTATTTGACAAAAACAAATGGGTTATTATGTGCCTTGACTTACTTGAATAACTTTTTAAAAGGTTTTGCATTATCAAACGAGTTATAAAAAAGCCCATTAGAAAATACACCTACTAAAAAACAATGCTCAGTGGCATATATATATTGTGGAGCTTATAGAGTAGTCGAGGCAAAAAATGGCGACATATCGGAAATAATACTCAAAAAATACACAAAACTAAGGCTGGTGAATGAAGGACCAAGGAGTTGCATGAAACCAGACCTTGACTAAAAATTTTATTTAAGCATTTTTACTTTTCGCTTTACTTTTTTTAGTCATTTTAAAATTATCTTTACAGATCTATTTTATTATTGATGGAACTTTGTTTACACGAAAAAAGTTCCCAAATTTACAAATGTTTATCTTGGAAAAATGATGAAAATCTGTTCGTGCCGACAACTGATTTCCTTTTCCTTGGTGTAATTTGTTTAGTAATTTGTCAACACGTGAAGTAGTTACTTATCCTGAACAGTCTTATTAAACAAATGCTATAAAATTAAAACTAATACCACGTGATCAGAGTTTCTGTTTAAAAACTAAGGGCAGCCATTTTAATGGATTTTTTTGTTGACGGGTGAAAATTTAGAGTTTGTCGAAAACTCGCATGGCTCGCTAATTTCTGCGGCCTCTTTGATGTAAAACAATAGGTTGCACGTCCATCTCTTATAGTTCCATGGTAATAGATAGTGAGTGTCATACCCCCAACACCACCTTCCCTTCTCGCTGGCTCCAATACTATATATCACTAATATGAAAATGAAAATTTATAGGCAATGTATAATAAAATCAAATTTTAGGAATGTTACTTATCTGGGATAATTTTTCCAATGTTGCTATTTTAGGCCTTTGAAATAGGTTTGCTAACCGAAAGGTTTCAAAGATTTCTGTAAAAAAATCTTTCAAAAGGGTATATACAATTATTAAGGGTATATACAATTATTAAGGGTATATACAATTACTAATTGTAATACTATATTATTTGCGAAAGTTACTTTGACAAATTTTAATGCTTCTATATATTCGTTACGAATAAAAATAAATACTAATTGTCAATTAGTATTTATTTTTATTCGTAACGAATATATAGAAGCATTAAAATATGTCAAAGTAACTTTCGCAAATAATACTTCTGAAAATTAGACTTTCGCAAGTTGCTATTTCAAATAATGCTCTTCCAAAACTTTCAAAAGTTTCACTTTCGGAAGTAGCACTTGAGAAATGAGCGCTTTTAATAACTACGTTTCGAAATCTATAAAGGAAGTTTATTCGCCTAACTGCAAGAAATGTGAAAATAAAATATCTGTATATATCAAACTGTTTGTAATGAAACTTTATCTTCAGTATAGCAACATATTAAATTTTTACTAGTTTGTTTTATCGAATAATGATCAAAAAATTTATTTCGAAAGGAAAATTTTCGCTAAATCCACTTGAAGAACGGTCACTTACGGAAGAAAACTTGAAATTCGTCATAAAAACAAGATTAAAATGTTCCATTTAAAAAAATCCGTTCAATGAACTAAGTAATTAAAAGCTCATTACTCATAAGTGTCAATTATCGCGCATGCAAATTTTTATGAAGTAAAAAACTGATATTATTTTTTAACTGAGTCCTTTCGGTAGGTTTCAAAAATCTTCTTTCGAAATGAATCGATTAGCAAGTTTCTTTTCGCTTGTGATTCTTGCGAAAACTTTATTTTTCGTATATTGCTTTACCAGCGGCGTGGGCAGGATTTTTTTGATGTTTCAGATATGACACTTTTAGGCATCGTGCGAATGTTGGTAAGTCAAATTAATTAATTAAGTCAAAAAAATTAATTAATTAAGTCAAAAAAAATAATTAATTAAGTCAAAAAAAAATCAAGAATGTTGTTAAGTCAAATGAAAATGTTTCTCAAAAAAATTGCGGTGATTGGAGCGTGAGAACAAAAATACCCCCAACAAGTTGGCTTTCCCAACCCCGAATTAGACGTTAAATTAAACTGCAGAATGTTAATTAAACGTTCAAAGGGTGCCTTTTTTAGATTCCGTGCCCATTGGGTGTTTATAAACAGTTGCAACAACCGCATTGGTAGTTGTCTCAGAGCTGGGACAAAAATCTAATAATCAAAGTTGATTTAATACGTTACGAATTTGATTTGACGTGCCCTAATGAACCATATTTGGGACATTCAACCGCCACAATAATGTGCCATCGTGTGTGAAATATTCATGGCTTCATAAGTTATTCAGTTTTTAGTACTGAAGCTTGTTTTAATCGACTAATTTTAGTTACGCTAAAAAGTTAGTCGACTAAATTTAGTTACGCTAAAAAGTTAGTCGACTAAATTTAGTTAGACTAAAAAGTTAGTCGACTAAATTTAGTTACGCTAAAAAGTTAGTCGACTAATTTTAGTTACGCTAAAAAGTTAGTTGACTAATTTTAGTTACGCTAAAAAGTTAGTCCACTAAATTTAGTTAGACTAAAAAGTTAGTCGACTAATTTATTTACGCTAAAAAGTTAGCCGACTAGTTTTAGTTAGACTAAAAAGTTAGTCGACTAAATTTTGTTAGACTAAAAAGTTAGTCGACTAAATTTAGTTACGCTAAAAAGTTAGTCGACTAAATTTAGTTAGACTAAAAAGTTAGTCGACTAATTTTAGTTAGACTAAAAAGTTAGTCGACTAAATTTAGTGAGACTAAAAAGTTAGTCGACTAATTTTAGTTAGACTAAAATGTTAGTTGGGTAATTTTAGTTACGGTTTTTTTAGTTAAGTTAGTTACAATTTTTAGTTTTGGTCACAACACTAGAAACTCATTTATATTTTAAAAACAGAGGTATTATATATTATTAAGCTCTAAGAAGTATTATAGATATATTAAGCTCTTTTACGCTTTTCTTAGGATTATTTATTTTATTATTTATTTAATTTTCTTCAGTTTTTTAGCGTATATAGCTTTACATATTGTTTTTTGTTAGTCACCTATTGTTTTTTTTTTACTTTTTTTACACAGTTTTATATTATTTAGCCATTTAGCCATTTATTATATATGTTTTATTGTACTGTGTAGGTATGGCTCTTTTACTTACTTTTTATTTACTTATACGAGTAAGTTAATTTTTATCAAAAAGTAAATTACATAAGTAATTTTAAACGTTTTATGTAAATTTACATTTCCGCATAAGTAATTAATTTTTTTGAAACGACTTTAACATTATAATGTAAGTTTTTTTACTTTCAAAAGTAAGTTATGTAAAAGAAGATTACACCAAAAAGTAATTGACTTTTACATGTAGAAGTAAGTCACATGAAAAAGCTGTTTACTTTTACATTTAAAAATTAATTACTTTTGAAAATTATATTACATAATATAAAAGTTCCTCAAACTGTAATTTACATTTACCAATAAAAGTAACTAATTAAAAAAAATTATACTGAAAAGTAACTTGCATATGAAAGTAAATTACATAAAGGCAATATGCTACCAAATCACAGTGGTTTGAAATAATTAAAAAGTGGCATTAATTCAAGATTTGCAAAAATCCGATATAAAAAGTTCTAATTTTGCAAGATTGCTGCAAATTAGTCATATTTTCATGTTTTGAAAGAATTTTTTTTTAAGACCACTCGGCGCTTCCCCGCAGATGCTCAAAGTTGCCATTTAAAAAAAAATAATTGTTAAGTGAAAAAGCAATAATTTCGAACTTTTGTTTTATTTCTTAAACCACACCTGTGAACCTCCGTATATTATACATCAATCGAAAGAATATTTTTCAGAGTTTATTGTTAAATATTTTATAAAGTTACATTTCATGCCGTAAAAATGCAGAGAAAAATAACTTTTTAGACTAGTAAATAATAGCATGTTTGAATGTGACTTTTATTAAATTCTGAATGTTTCTGTAAAAATCTGAATACTGATGGATAAACTTCGATCCTTCTGTAAAGATTAAGGAGCCTGAAATTTTTAAGAGGACGCTTTATTTTTGTAAAGATTTTTTGCCACTTTGATACAAAAAAAGTCCACCTGGTCAAGAATATCCTTTGACTCTAAAAATATTGGTTTAAACAACTACGGTAATTTTATAAGGGCATGAAAAGTTTAGGTTTATATAGGCATGAAAAATGTAGCCCTAAGGTATTTGAAGTGTTTTTTTTGTTTTTTTTTTAGAAAAGTTCTTCTTCTAGAAAAAAGGATTTTCGGCACCTTGGCCACGCATGTCTAATGATGAAATATACTTTGCTACGCCGCTATGTAATATACCTATATCCCAAGCTGTAGCATAGAAACGATTTATAAGTAGATAAAGAAATAAAAATTGTGGTGATTAGAGCCTGGATATAAAAATACCCTAAAACATTTACCATCCCTACTCCAAATGTGAGGGTAACAAATTAGTAATTTATAGTAGTTTTGTTTTCTTACACTAAATTTAAGTTGACAGGTTTTAAAAAATCATGTGCTAGTTTTTTTGTGTTCAAAAGTTATGATTTTGTAAAATTAACATTCTCTCCAAATGAAGTGGTTGTATCAATCTTTTTCTAAACATTCTTATGTGATAAGCAAGAACATACATAAGTTTGGTTCTTAAGTATGTTTTTGTTTATACCACAATATAGCATAATTTTATAGAAAATTTAATATTTAAATAATATAAAAACTATTTCAACCAAAATTATTGCGTTTTCATTATTATAATATTATTACATCTCAAAATTTACGGAAGCAAATTTTGAGATATAATGTTAATGTAATTATTAAAGACATCATTATATTATTGGTTATCCATAAAGTCTTTAAGTGAGTTTAATGTGATTTTTAAGAACACATTAAAAGGTTTTCAGAAAACCTCATTTGTACGTATCTACATAATAAAATTATAAGTTAAAAAAGACGCTTTTGATTAATTTTGATTAATTAGTTGTAATTGGTTTGTCGTTAAAAGGAATCGCCGCATGTTCAAATTGTAAAACTTTTTTACACTGCAGAATAATACCATGCAACACCACTCCAATTTAAATCAATTTAAACTTAATCGTGTATTTTGTTTAATTTATTTTTTCATGAATAATATTTTTTATAACACCGTTGTTTGTATATGTTTAAAAAATAAAATTATTCAAAACATCTTTTTTTAGTATGTTATATTAGAAAAAGATTTCTCTGTTAGTAAAGAGCCAATTAAAGGCCCACTGCAATAGTTTCTACCTCTACCGTTCAGATCTCACAGGGTAATGACAAATATACCAGCTTATAAAAATGCATAAACAGTAGTTCTACCAGTCCTTATCCAATGGGTTTTAAGGTAGCTACCCACTATTAAAAATCTTAAAACAAAAAGAAAATCTGATATCTCATTTTGTGAAGGGTTCAAAGTTATGCAGCAATCAAAAAAAAATTTGATTGCTATATAAGGTTGAATCTTTCTACAACAATCAAATCTGCCCTTATTTCATTCTCTAGAAAGGGATGGAGTTCCAAAAACTTACAAAAGTTACTAGTATGTATAAAAAATATTACCTTTTTAACAATGTACCAAATAGGACTTACATTTTTGGCTTTCCCGAAATTTAATGTGAGCATGTTCGTCAAATTAATTTTTAAGACAAAAAAGTTACAATTTTACAAAATATTTATGACAAAAAGTGACAAAAAATCTTTGCGACAAAAACAAAAAAGATATAAAAGCGAGCATAAAAATGTTTAAAAAGATTAAACTTGATAAAACCTGTTGTTTTCATAAAACTCTTATTACTTTTACGAAATCCCTTCCCTAATATTTCTAAAAATTAAAACTATTTTTCAAAACGGTTGTGTAAAGATCCTAATATTTGACTCCTCCGACAACTATTGCGAAACCTTGATCATACACTAATAATTATGTTGGGATTGTAACTGTATAAACAGGAGGGGGTCCCAGCTTTATAAACAGATAAAACTGTTATTAAATTTTTTAAAGACAATGCAATTTAAATTTGACTAAAATCAAGTATATAAAAACTTTTTTCCAATAAATAAAAAGCTCGGAATAAATATTTTTCTCATGCCCCATGTTTTTTGTCAATGGCCATATATACAAAGATTTTTTAATGACTTAGTTTAGGCATCTTTACGGACATTTAAACTGCTGCTCTAAGCAGACAAATTGGAGTTTTAATTACAAAAGGTAGTAATTATTGGAATAAAGTAATTTCTTTTTCACAGTTAGTTAAATATTAAAACTTAATAACTAATAAGTAGATGTCATAATCATATTAGTTCTTCATAAATGTTACTCAAGATTACCTTCTCATAAACAGTTGAATTCTTATCACGTATAGAAGGGGTAAATGATGTTATCTGAAAAATATTATTATTTTTTCTTTTGTATGTACATTTATTACACATGTACAATACTTGATTATGTGTATTTTAGGGATGCGCTGAACGTTTGGCATAACCGAACGTATCCATCTATCTATCTATCTATCTATCTATCTATCTATCTATCTATCTATCTATCTATCTATCTATATATATATATATATCTATATATATATATATATATATATATATATATATATATATATATATATATATATATATATATATATATATACATATATATATATATATATATATATATATATATATATATATATATATATATATATATATATATATATATATATATATAACCATTAAAAATATTTTGCTTGCAATTAAAAAACAGTTCCGTAAACTGTTTTTTAATTGCAAACAAAATATTTTTAATAGTTTTTTTTTTTTTTAAATAATCATTAAAATGACTAATTATAGCTAATGCTTACATGGATGCTCAAAAAACTAAAGGTTTATATATATATATATATATATATATATATATATATATATATATATATATATATATATATATATATATATATATATATATATATATATATATATATATATATATATATATATATATATATATATATATATATATATATATATATATATATATATACAAATGTATCATAAGCTATTTCTCTCTTTTGCTATTTCCCGAATTTTAGAAATTTAAAAAATTCAAAATCCAGAGAAAGAACAAATCGCGTATTTTCTTTTGTTAATGAGGTTTTCCGTTTTCTTTGTTAATGAAGATTCCGATCTTTTGAATAAGCATGATTTTAAAGACGTTCAGCTTCTGCGTCCCGTAAACCTTTAGTTTTTTGAGCATCCATGTAAGCATTAGCTATAATTGGTCATTCTAATGATTATTTAAAAAAAAATAAACCATTAAAAATATTTTGTTTGCAATTAAAAAACAGTTCAGGGCAATTTAGCCGGAAATTATGTAAACACTTATTTAAAGGATAATTGGAAAATATACTACAAATAGGGGCTGCTTTTGTTGTATGTATATAATAAAATAGGGCTAGTATCTCCATAAATCGCCTTTTGGGTGTAATAAGTTGATTGTAAAGGACAGTTTCTTATGACATTTTAAATTTATCAATCTATTTTTTAATGAATTTTCCTTTACTTCCTTAAGTGTGTCAAAATTACCGTATCATTATGCCATATTTACCATATTTACCAAGTCGCTATATTCGTCATTTTTGAGAATTTCGTTATGCAAGATTTACATAAAAACTTTTAAAGTCTGAAACAAATTTTCAACTGTTTTATTTTAGATATATATATACTGTGCGTCGATATGCATGACTTATACATACATAAGTTTTCTTGTTAACAAAAATACTTAAAGCATGTTTATGGTCAAATATTTTGTTAACAATTTTTATACAAAAAAGTTTTACAAATGAATTTGTGTAGTAAATATTTTTGATAAACACTTAAAAAATGTTGTTTCCCAAAATACACAAAGTGTTAGTTTTTTTATTATAAATCTCATTTTAGATTAACAGCAAAACGTACAAATATGAAAATATGAATTAGATAGTTATAATTTTCACATTAAATGTTATACATTTATTTTTGTTTCTTTATAATTTATATAAAGTTGATCAGTTATTTATTTTTTCGACCGTTGATCAGTTATTTATTTTTTCATCCAGCATATTATTCAAGTTAAGAAAAACGATAGCTCTTGTTAAACGATCTTCTGTTTTGCAGTAATTTGTTTTTAGTGAGATTAAAAAGCAGGGACTGGAATTAAAAAATCTATCGTCAGATTTTCATATTATAAAATAGCTTTATACATCAAAATTTCTCCACTTTATCCCGTTACATTTGATACCATAGGTAATATGAATTAGATAGTTATAATTTTCACATTAAATGTTATACATTTATTTTTGTTTCTTTATAATTTATATTTGTAGTTATTGCTATTATGTTTACATACTAAGTTTTATATTTAATTATATTATATGCTTCAAATATAAAAGTTAATAATAATCTAGTATAGATAAAAATATTTCATTAGAAACTTATTTTTTTAAACTTTTTCCAATAATAAGTTCTTTACAAACTTTCATACTGAATGTGTGTATATAAAGACAATTTTATTTTAAAAAATATCAATTTATTATCGTTCCGTAAATAACGCAAGACAACCTGCAGTTGGAAGTGAAATGTCAAAACTCAAAATGTTTTTACGATGCCTTCTGCGAGTTACACGCGTTCTAAATGAGATTTTATTTTAAAAAAGCAAGAAAAAGTATATAATGCTACGTTTTGCTGTTAATCTAAAATGAGATTTATAATAAAAAAACTAACACTTTGTGTATTTTGGGAAACAACATTTTTTAAGTGTTTATCAAAAATATTTACTACACAAATTCATTTGTAAAACTTTTTTGTATAAAAATTGTTAACAAAATATTTGACCATAAACATGCTTTAAGTATTTTTGTTAACAAGAATACTTATAAGCATGTTAACCTGTAAGGGGCAAAGTTCCATAAAAAAAAATTAATATCTTTAAAGTCTTCTATATACCTTTCGTACTCTATTGACAATATATAAGAGACCAAGCATCTTTTTACAAAAATTTAAGACCCCTTCGGTTACCCACTGCCACATGGCCCCAAGGTGAGGCCCTTTGTGACAGAGGGTAAACGAAATCAATGACTAAGAAAATAATAATAAAAGAAGATCTTCGATTTTATTGTGGGGCCCCTTATGCGTGAGGGCAACTAAAATTAAGGGGTTCCATAATAAAATTGCGCACCCGGTGCTGGGTGTGCCCAGTCAATAATACGGAACTGACGGTATATTTGATTGCTTTTTTATTACAGTAGTTGTTTTATTACGGTTGTTAATACCTTTATCACGTTCACTAAAAAATAACGCAGAACAGAATCATGACAAAAATAGTTGTTTTTAAATAAAAACCATATTAATGCAAGTGTTATGATAAGTTATATATATATATATAAATATTTAGTACTACAATCAAAACAATATTTTGGTTTTATCTTAATTGCTAAGCTATATTTTTTTTTGGAATGAAATTGAACTTTCTGAAATTATGTTCTGACATACTATCAAATAAAAAGTATAAAAATAAATTATCCAGAACGGATACAAGAATTTCTCAGCGGAACACAGAACAAAGCTCTTAATAACTTAAAGTAAAAATATGATATTGAGAGTCTTTTTCTAGCAATAAATTACGTTATTAGTTATAAAAAAATAAAAATGAAAACCAAATTAAAAGAAAAAAAAGAGCAGCATTTAGTACATCTTTTTTTGTTGTTGGCAGAACTGTTAAAAAAGCTCAAAAAATTGGAGTTCCACTCCCACTAACTACTATTAATATCAGATCGCCGTGATTTTTTCATACCTTTTCGTTGTAAATTTTAATATTTTGCCTATTTCCATTTATACATTTTAAAATTTATTATTCTAGTGAATATATGTGGTTAATATATTTATTTTTTCTATTTTCATTTCATTATTGAATTTGTATAAATAATATAAACGAGATCAAAGCCACAGTACCGCTTAGTTTTTATTTTGACAGATTTGGCTGGAAAAAAAAGATAAACACAGAAGATTATCTAAAAGATCTTTATTTGGAAAGCAAGCCTTTCTTAACATACATTGTCAAAAACCTTTGTGTTTAGCTAAAAGAAACATAGGAACTGTAGAATCTAGAGGTCAATCTGGCATCAGTATTACATTTTCAGTTATATTCGCATACATTTTTTGTATAATAAATTATGAACATGTCTAGCTACTGAAAACAGAGGGTAATAATAATAATATTAAAAAATTTTAACCGTTAAAAAACACTTGTACAGCCATGTATTTGAAATCGGTCCTTAATTTGCAGTTGATAAAAATATATTTGTTCAATTTGTCCAGAAAATAGAAAGCTTGTATGTAGGCCTGAGCCAAATCTGCGGAAGCATATTTTTCATGTTCTTAAAAAATCGGAGTTCCTTTACGATTCTAAAAAAAAAAAAAAAATTGCTCTAGATCAATTCCTCGGAACGCAGAACAGAGATGAAATAGATGAAACCATAATAAATTACATTATTCAAGATAGCCGCCCTTTCAACGATTTTCATAAACCTAGTATGCAACTCCTTTTAAACACTCTTGCCCCGCATTACAAGCCGCCTCATCGAAAGACAATAGCTAATCGATTGAAAAAGCGGTGCTTTCAATACAAGAATGATCTTAAAGCTAAGCTTAAATCAGTTACCTACATAGCACTAGTAACAGATTTGTGGAATAATTGAGTTGGATTGTATTGGCTTTGCATAACAGTGCATTACTTAACAAAAAAGTTTAAATATAAATCAAAAACAGTTTACTTTCGTATGTTTTACGGAAGGCAATTAAGTAAAAGACTTACAGGACTTGTACAAAAAGGAATTAATAAATTTGAAATTGAATCTAAAATTATTTCAATTACAACTGACAACGCTGAAGATATTAAAAAGGCGATGGGATCTATTGCTTTACAACTTTCGTACGTTTGTAAAATTTAAACCTTATTTTGAACCATGGAATCAAATTGTGGACTAAACCATCACATAACTTATTAAATAGCACAGCAGATTTAGATGAAGATCTTATATATTTCAATAATTATAATAATCGAATCTAATGGAAATATTTTATCTGACGATCAAGAAGAAATTGCATGCACGTATGACAGAGAAGACGTTAGCTCAGATGATGAAGAATGTAGTGAGGAGGAGACGTCAACCGATGAAACCGTTGATCAGTTATTTATTTTTTCATCCAGCATATTATTCAAGTTAAGAAAAACGATAGCTCTTGTTAAACGATCTTCTGTTTTGCAGTAATTTGTTTTTAGTGAGATTAAAAAGCAGGGACTGGAATTAAAAAATCTATCGTCAGATTTTCATTTACGTTGGAACACAATGTTTTTGATGATTAGTAAGAAAATAAATTCGAAATATGTTTATTATAAAATTACCATAGATCCTGGCACTATCGATGGGTTAACAGAATAACAGATTAATAAACTCAAGAAACTAACTTTGTTATCAGATGACTGGAAGTTTCTAGACATTTTACATTTTAATCTTGCTCCATTTTTAAAAGCAACTAAACTTCTCTCTTCCAAAAATTTTCCACTACTTTCTTCGCCAAAATTCGTCAAAAATACATTAATGAACTTTCTTGAAAATAAGTCTTCAGCTAAATGTTTTCTTTTACAACCATCACCTACGGGGGAAAGAGAGAACCTATTACGAGTTAGTCTTTTCAAATTCATGAAGGGTATACTTTGTTTAAAAAATGTCTACAAAACAAAAGCTTCAAAGTTTGCTAGCATGTTTCTTTGATCCAAGAACAAACGAGTGTCTTTCAGAAAAAGAATATTAGGAAGCAGAAAGCAAGCTTATGAAAAAAATTTCAAAGTTAGCACTCGAAGATCAACGCATACAATCATTTGTTTGCGAAATGAACAAAATTATTCAAGAAGTTGTTTGTTATAAACCTAAAATTTATGTTTATTAAAAAACATTATTTGTTTTTAAATTTATATATAAATTTTACTTTTTTTACATTTTCAGTGTTGTAAAAAAATATATTTCATTTCGACAAATACAAATACTTCTTTTCATTTTTAGATGTGATTGATTCAAGCATTGATTTGCATTTTAATGTTTCACCTGAAGTCCCTGTTAAACGCAAAAATTGGTTTGCTAAGCTTGTTAAACTGTGTGTTTATAATCTGTGCAAAGAAAAAACACACTTAAAGCGAAATATAAAAGAAGAGTTATCCTTATTCATTTACACTATAAAAGCCAAAGCTTGGAAATTAGATGAGTTTTAGTACAAGTATGAAAACGATATTCCAATGTTAGCCTCTAAAGCAAGAGAGGTAAGTACTTCACCTGCTAGTTTGGTAGGGCCAGAATCCTTATTCAGTGTCGCTTTATTCATTTTATTCATCTCAAAGAAAGAAGTTACTTAAGCTCGAGAAACTTACGGTACTCAATGCTACTTAAGGAAAAGAACTGAAATTTTACTTTAAAACTTTGTATTTAACTGAAAAGGAGGAAAAGTGTTTAAACCCGATGCCAATCTAAGGCCTACTTTGATGTTTATCCAACATTGTTTAGCCGTCATTTTGCCCACCTGGTACTTATACTAATTGTAACTTATTATAAAGTTGCGAATAAAAAGGAGCTTGATGATAAGATTGCAGTTTCCTACTTGCTCCTGTCATTAACCTAATTTTTATCTTATTTATAAATGCATAGATTATAAATAGCAAGTTAATTGTATATAAAATGTCTACAATGTGACGAAATAAGTTACAAAAACAAAAAAATGAAATAAAAAAAAGATCATTTTATAAATGGAACCGTTAAAAATAAAAGTCATTAATACTTGAAAACTACTAAATCCTTATTTTACCGGACTAGAGTTATGCAATACAAAAAAAATTGTTTTATTAACTTTGTTTCTTCTCAAAAACAAAATACTTTTATGAAAAAAAAAGTTATTTAATTATTTGGCCTTAATATTTGTTATATATATATATATATATATATATATATATATATATATATATATATATATATATATATATATATATATACATATATGTATATATATATATATATATATATATATATATATATATATATATATATATATAATATATATATATATATATATATATATATATATATATATATATATATATATATTTATATGTATATTTAAATAACTTTAAATGTATACTACAAAATAGAGTGCTGTAAATAAAGAATCATCAGAAAACCTTTTTTTCTGAGGAGTCTTTATGGATGAAACACTGTTAAATGAGAAAAATTTCGATAGTTGATCTTCTACTAATTTATATATAAATATATATATATATATACATATATATATATATATATATATATATATATATATATATATATATATATATATATATATATATATATATATATATATATTTATATATATATGTATATATATATATATATATATATATATATATATATATATATATTTTATATATATATATATATATATATATTTATATATATAACCAACTATATGAAATGTAATGTCGACGTGGTTTAAAATGGTAAATTAGAGCAACAGAAAAGTTTTTTTGTTTCAATGTTTTATTATAGATTATTTGGCGTTTCGATTTTTGTTTTTAATTATTTATATTTTTTATTCTGGTTTGTTTTATTTTAGATTTATTTATATATTTGTTATTCTAGCTGAGAGCTATAGTTACAGTTAGAGTTTATTAGATTAAATAAATCAAAAAACTTATTGTATATAGTTTAGAACTATTTGTTTGTTTAATATTCTAGCTGAGAGTAATAGTTACAGTGCGACAAAAAGGTATAATATCTTCCATAAAAATTATATTTGCACCACAAGTTATCTGATAAATAGACTTGCGTAACTTTTTATTGATATTATTTCATTTTAATTTTTTTTTCTTTTATATTTATACTTTGCATTTCAAGCAAAAGATTGTTTCTTTAGTGAGTTAGGATACTTTTTGAAATGATAAGATAGTTAAACCTCTAGCATTGATGCTTAAATTTTGAGTTTCGATAAACTAAAAGCCAGGGCAAATATATCAACACAACTTATTTAAAAAAGAGACATAAAGGTTAGTTTTAACATAAATTATTATTTAGTAGATAATAATATCTACAAAAATTACTATTTATGTAAATTAAGGCAAACTTTTATTAGTTTATGTTTAAAAAGTTGATCACTTATACTTATGCTTATGGTCTCTTAAGCTTATGATCTACTTATGCTTATGATCTCTTATATATATATATATATATATATATATATATATATATATATATATATATATATATATATATATATATATATATATATATATATATATATATATATATATATATATATATATATTTATATATATATATATATATATATATATATATATATTTATATATATATATATATATATATACAAATAGATGTATGTTTTTGAAGTTCTATGTTATTTTTGAAGGTGGTTTTTGGACAAATGTTAATAGATTTTAGTGTTCTTAAGTAAATCTGCTTTATTTTGCGTTTAATTTTGAGATTCCTTACCCTCAGTAATAATGCGCTTTGAATATGTAATATGGATCTTTGAGTCTTTTAATTAGGTGAATGTCATTATTGGTCTGCACATTTTTACATACTTATACTAATATACAAATTTTATATAACAAAATAAAACGCTTTTGGGGAACCAAACCTATTTTTATAAATACTATAATGGACACTGCTCTAAAGAGTTAGCGTCACTTGTGCTATCTACTAAAATTCATTCTCGTGTTACTCGTCATTCAATTAATTTGCATCCTTTTACTATGGCTGTTCCTAAGTGCTCCAAAAATTCTTATTCATCTAGTTTTTTTCCTCAAACATCATTCCTTTAAAATTCACTTCCTTCATCTTTTTTTCCTGATTCATATAATTTGCAACCAATGAAGTCATCCGTTAATTGTTATCTTGCTTTATAAACTTCATCTTTTTTGTTCCAGTAACTTCCAACTCTAAAAGTGGTTGCTTGCAGCTCTGTTGGTAGTGAAGATGTTAAAAAAAAACACTTTTAATGTTGGCCCATCATATTGTATTAGCTGGAATGATATGAATGTTGCACTTTTTTTTTTGTAACAAAATTCTCTTTTTAGTAATACAAAAAGTACCAATAAAATAAACAAGGTAAATGATGCAAATTTCTCAAAGAAGTAAACTAAATTTAAATTCATTTTAAACCAGTAGTTTTTATGTATTAAAAACTATATATTACTAATCAAGTTCAAAAACTATGAAACAGTGTACTGAACATCAAGCAAATAAGGTAATAAAGGCTATGGCCAACCAATCTGTGAAAAAAATAATTAAGCACTTGTGCAAAGTAATGCCAATAAAAACTTTAATATAATTACCTCACAAATAATTCATAGCATAATAATTAACAATAACAAACCGTTTAGTTAAAACATAAAAAGTAAATAAGTTTTTCACCAATCAATCATCATCATTGAAACTAGTTAAACTAATTAGCCAAGCGCACTTTATAAGCTTTTTTTTTTTTTAGCCAAGCTTTATAAGCTTTTTCATTTAAACAGAACCTTTTCCACAATTATTGACTGAATTTTCAATTTTACATGCCAACGATCCAAAAAACATTACGCAGAATAATTTTTGAATTATTGGCAAGTTTTTAAACTACAATAAAAACATAATGCAGAACTACCTTCAAAAAATCATTCAAGAAGAATCCACACATTATTAATTAAATAATATTCTTGAAGTGTTCTAAACAATAAAAAAAAAAACAATACAAAATAAGAAGAAACTTGTCAAAAATAAAATAGATTATCACTACCTCTTGTAAAATGAGTTCTTTAATATTTTGAAACAAAAATATTAATGAAATTTATAGGTTTAAGGAATAAACCAAATCAAAGCAATATCAATAAACAAAAGTAGCCAAATAAAAAACCTAGGTGCAGCAACATATTATAAGTGTAACAACATTGATCAAGATAATGGCACAGAAACGGTCACAATATTAGCCTCTATAAGTAAAAAAAAAGTCTTTACAAGTATAACATATTTAACTAGTTTCAATGATGATGATTGATTGGTGAAAAACTTATTTACTTTTTATGTTTTAACTAAATGGTTCGTTATTGTTAATTCTTATGCTATGAATTATTTGTGAGGTAATTATATTAAAGAACATTAGTATTAGTCCTTTTTGACAGACTCTGAGCTATTACTCATTTCTCTTAAATGTCTGATAAAAATATTAATTTTAACACAAATATGAAAATTCACCTCATTTTGCAGATAGCTCACCAATAAATATAACTGGCTAGTATGATAGCACATAAAATAAAACCACTGTTACTTAACTAAATTTTTTGTGTAAAGACAACTAGTTTTACCTCTTATCATTGGTATAAACACTCAACTTTTACACTTTGTTTTGAAGCGAAATTCTAAACAGTTTAATTTCGCCTTTCTCTATCTTCCATAAAATATAAACTTAATGAAATTATATCTGAAATTGACTTTTCTTAACTCACTTTAATTGTAACACCTTTACAATGAGACAATCCAAATGCAGTCTTTATTAATAATTATTCATCTCTTAAATGATGCTATTACTTAAATTTGTCAAACCACTGGAGAGTTCAATGCTTTTAATCAATTCCTCAAAGTTAAAGAAAGAGATTTAGAGACTAACTATATAAAAATACCTACTCTTCTGTCCAAGAGTATATGACCTTTGAAAATTAGCAATTTTAATATAAATAGTCAATTACATTTTTAAATACTAACTCGTTTTAATTAAAATAATGACGTAACAATGTTATCAAAATTTTTTTCTCACTTAACCCATTCCATTCGCTTTTAACTTTTTTGCTTTCCCGGACTTAGCTTTTAAATTATTTGCTCTTAAAAGTTTAACTTTAACAATACTGTTAATATTGTTGAGTGGAAGAAACCATTCTGCAAATTATATTTTCTTAAAAAATTTATATTTTTTAATGATTATTTAAATATTTTTTACACCTTTTTACCCCTAGATTTAGATTTGATTTGCTCTTGGTCCCTTATCTTTTTTTATTGATAAAGTGAAAGGGTTCGCATTACTGGATTTTAAATAAAGGAAAATAAAACGCGATCAAGTAATTATTAACATATCTCTTCAGTTTAATATATCTTTAATAACAGTAAAGTTGCAACTTAATTTTTGAAAATTCAATTCTTTTAGATGTTTATTGGTGAGTTTTCAAGCTTTTACACGTTCGTTTGTTAGTTTAGCCGGAACTGTTTTATACAACAATCCAAGCCCGCTTTCTTTAACATATGCAAGAGTTTTTTGATCTAAAAATATTTTTTAAAACTAGATCCTCTTGATCATGTGTTCTCTAAATAAAGTTAACAAATTAAAAAGAAAATCAAGGTCTAGAATCCTATCTACCCACCTGGCATTGCATCGCATTCAATCTCTTTTGAAAACCTCTCAAGTAATAGGTTCTCAGCTTTTGAGTTCCAGCAATGATAAGTTCTGTTCACTAAAAAAACGTAATTTCGTTTTTGTCATGACCATATCTTCTATTCTGCATATATATTGGCAAAAATCTTAACATTATGTTATAAATGTCTAAAACATACATGACTTGGTATCTTCCTCATCTGATACAGAATTTTCATCTTCAGAAGGCTCAAAATTTTCGTCTTTAGATAAACATTCCATCTTGTCATCCTCAAGTTCTATTTTATCATCGGAATCGAACACATATTTGCGCTCCAGGTTTTTTCTTAAAGGATAGGTTTTACCTAAACATACAAGTGAATGTTGTCAAAAAAACAACAGGTCTTAGTCAGTAACTAGCGATGATAGAAAACTACTTATACATAGATTCACTTATGTTTGAATAACACGTAAGGTTTTACTGTTAAAACTTATCAAGTAACTGGTAAGGTTTTGATGATTTAGTAACAAACTTCTTTTTTGTTAGTAAGTAGGAACTGTCTTTTAAAAACAACTCATTATTTTAATCTAAATAATTACTGACAGTGACCACATTCTTATTTTATCTTCTTTCTTTTGTGTTTGGTTTTTGTAAATGTTTTTGCTAAAATTCAAATGGAAATAGGAGCTTTAAGCTATGCAACAAAAACCAAACAAAGCTCTAACCAATATGTACAATATGCAATAATAAAATTTTACTAGCTTTGTTTACATAAATCAAATTTAGAAGATGTTTTAGAACTTTAGTAATTTCCATTAACGCAGGTTTAACTTGATTAGTGCCTTATTTGACAGCAGCTGAATGACCCATGTCTTTATAAAACAACTCCCTATATTTCTTTGGCAAATCAAGGGCGGAGAAAAGAGTACTAACTCGATGAAGATTTGAAATTGCTTTTATATTTTCTGGCTTTTTTAAAGTAAGATTATTTATAACATCATGGACTGCATGCCATCCTGAAGTGTGTCTTTTAGACAATTTTGTCCTAGCAAATATGTATGTGTTACTCTTTAAAACATTAACTTCATTACGTACATTAGGATCAGCTAATTTTCTTAATGATGGCATTGTATATGGGGGAATAAAGATTGGGAACAAATGGTTATTGCCTTTTCCACACATGCACGTTATTTTAAGATGTTTTACTAATCTTTGTTCCATCTCATCCAGTTCAGAAAGCCTGTTTATCAATCCATGAGTCATTAACTGCTTCATTATACTCATTAATTTGCAATCGAGCTGGCTCTCCTCATAATGAAGTAAATTAGTTCAGTTTTATAAAATGTTAAAATTAAAACTATCCAATTGATTTACACATAAATACAGCAAATCTGAAGTATACTATTTTAATTAATTTTAAAAGAACTGTTTAAAACCAAACCTCTTCTAGAATTTAATAAAGTTTTTATAATAAATTTAATAAAGTCTAGTTAAGTCCTTGCGCATGCACAGTCTTGTAGCTCAACAAAACTGGATATATCAAAAAATTCATAAGACTCATCTGTAAGCTCCTTCATTCTTTTTAAAGTATGCTGTCTATATACATATATATCTTCTTCATCAGGTAACTGTTATGGCTTTTTTAATTTTATATTTTTATTTTTGTTAAGTTGATAAATTGCATCACCAAATATATAATCTTCCCACATCTCAAGAATACTAACAAATTTATGAATTTCTTTCGAAAGATTATCTGACCTTGTGCCAGAAATAATCCTTTTAATTCTTTAGCTGAGCATTTAAGTAAATAAAACAAATTTTGTTTTAATCCTGCTTTCAGAGTAGAAATATTAGCAGTAGTATATACTTCTATTGCTTCTCGCAAGGTTTCAAAATTGATACGTGCCAACATATCATGGAGATTTTTAAAGGTTATTGTAATTTGTTTTTGTTGTAGAAATAGCATATTAATAAAAAGCATATCAATAAAAATGTAAACTTACAACTTCAAGATTGGTTGAAACTTCTTCAAATATTTGGCTGCTAAAACTAACATCTGTTTCGGATATACCAATATCTGAGTCAAGACAAAGTGCAGAGTCATTTTCAAAATCCATCTGAAAAAAACTATCTTTACTAAAAAATTATTTATGTTTTAATACTATTTCATATCTTAAAAAATAAAATAATAATATCAATACAAGTTATAATTTTTTGAAAACGAAAACGTATTTTATGCAAAATCTACAACTGCTCACTGATTAACAGAATTCTTTTATTTAAAAAAGTACTTGAAGTCCAATATATAAACTTAAAAGGTTATAATTTAAATGCCTATTAATATTAAAATTAGAATGACTCATCAACATAATCTTCTATTATTCATTTGAAAATGAGATAAATTTAATAAATTCTTTTGAATTTGAAATTTTGACTTGAAATAGAAAAATAGCATCAAACCCATGCTTTCAGACTAAAAATGTTTTACCTGATTTGGTAGATCTTCATTCATCATAAAATCAACACTCTTAAAAAAAAATAGATTTAGATTTAATGATTTCATCAGATTAAAGAAAGCTATTATGAAAACTAAAGTTGAATAAAATTCACACAGATAATTAACTTACAGTTTCTCTACAAGCTGAAGAGGTTTTAGATGCTTCATTTACTTTACCAGATAAAGCTGGATTAGGATCGTTTAAGAAAAATTGTCTGAAAAAAAATTTTAAACATGTTGAAAGAGTATATTTTACAAAAATATTCAGGTTAAAGAACAATAGGATTAATGTTCAAATATAACATAATCTCACTACAAAGAAAAACTTTCTCAAAAGAAAAATCTAAAATTGATCTATGACCAATACTTTCATCACCACAATAATTGAAAAATTGACTATTACAAAAAAATATTTTTTGAAATCAATATTTTGATAGCAACAGTTAAAGCATTCCTTACAAACTAACTAACAAAATAACTTATAAAAGCTGTGCAGTTTTGAGATAATTGAAAAAATAATTTACGGCTGCGCTATAATGGACGTAAAGTAAAAAACTATACCCAACTGTCCTGTTTGAATAAGCATGCAGAATTTTTCCTTGGAGCACAAACATTTTGTTTTTACATGATATTCTTACAGTGTATTGAATTCAAGAGAAGCAGTTTTCTAATTAAACCTGCATGACAAAATGCAATGACATAAATTAAAAAAAAATACTTCTTTATCTTTTTTTGCTCCAAAACAGTGATCACTTGTAACATCCTGAGGAATACAAGACATTTCATACTAGATTGTAGAATTAAAAAAAACTCATATCACACAGAGTAACTCCCTGAAAACTTCCCAGATAAATCCTAGAAAACTAATAAAATTCTGACTTAAAATTGTCAAAAGAAGTCTTACTATCGCAAAATTTATAACTTGGGTTAAACTTTCTGTCCACTAAAATACAGTAAGTTAAGCCTGGAGTAAATATTTTTTTAACTTCTTATCTTTTATATTTAGAGAAATGTTTATTAAAAAATCGAAACAAATACCACAGATATAGTTGATCGTAAAGAAGGATTATCTTACCAACCTTGTTGAATTAGATTTATAAATTTATGAAGATTTATGTTCTCTTCACTATAAAGAATAAAAAGATAATTTACTTTTAGTCTCAGGTATGGTACCATGCCAGGCTGATGAAAAGTTGGAAAATTTTTAAAATGCAGTGATTGCATGTGCAAAGATATCAGATTTTTGTTTTGGTGCTTCAACTTCATATTTGATAATTTCAGGAGATGTATAAGCTAAAGTCATACCATTTATACCTTGTTTTGTCATTGACAAGACAATTGTCTCCTTAATATCTACAAAATCATCAAAATCGCTAACTTTGATAGTTATATCTTTTAGTGTGCCTGTTACAAGCAGATTAGAAGGTTTAATATCTTTATGATGAATCCCACTTTCATGTAAGTACATGTTACCATTTGGTGACTGATAAATAAAATTCAATTTCTGGAGAAAAAAAAACTATTTTATTCATTCAAATGTTGAATCAATTAAGATAAATTTGATATCTGTACATTGCAGATTTTTAAAAAAGCATAACTCAAAAATAAGTTGGTTATGTAGATTATCCGTTAAACCTTACAACATTTTTGTGTTTTAACTGTCTAAGCTTTGTTGCAATTGAATAAACCATATGCTTCGAAAACTGTGTCTTGATAACTTTAACAGCCATTTTTTTATTTCCAAAAGTCAACTTAAAGACATTTTTAGAAGACCCTTCTCCAATTTTATCACTAAAGTTTAAAGGCAACTCAAAAGCTTCATAATGAGCAATACTTTTCTCCATTCCTTTAACATATTCCACTATAAATAGAATGGGCACATATGTTGAGTGTAACTAAGACATTATGCTAAGGAAAAACCGAAGATAAAAAGGTATAGATTTACCAAGGTCATGGATAGACACTGTTTTAGCTGTGACCTAGAGATATTTAGTATACTTTTTTAAACATTAGATTTGATTTATTACCAACTAGATTTATTTAAAATTTTTAAAAACAATTTTAATATAGATAAGGTCTACAAGCATAACTTAATTTCTTTCCAGATAGGAATAATTCCTTAAGTTTTATAAACAAAAAGAGAAGTTAGTGCAGATTTACATTGAAGTGTTTTAAAGGCTACAGTTTAGCTGTCCTAAGTTAACTCACGCGGCATTTTTTCAAGACAATTTTTTTGCTGTATATGTGCAAAGAAAATTATATATCCAAAATACTTCATAAATTCCTTATGTGTAAATTTTTATCTTAAAAATTTTTTTTTCCATGGAGGAGTTATTAATTTTTATAAAAAAGTTTTAAAATATGCAAATTCCGTGTTTTGATTTTAGCATAAACAATTTTGTCGCCTTAATCGCAAATTTTTCCATTTTCTAACATTTACGGTTTTGAACTTAGTGCATTGTTTCCCTATCAGTTAACTATTAAAAAAAACCACCATGGCTGAGTTAGGATCATTGTAAATAGGTTTCTGCTTTAGAATTATTGTAAAATATGAAAAGTATGTAAAAGTTAAGTCAACTCCAAAGTTAAAGGCGACGCTGTTTCGTCGCATTTAAATAAACGTGGCCCTTATAGTGAATTTTTTGGTTCCAACCTTCGATCTAAGCGGCAATATATATATATATATATATATATATATATATATATATATATATATATATATATATATACATATATATATATATATATATATATATATATATATATATATATATATATATATATATATATATATATATATATATATATATATATATATGTATATATATATATATATATATATAAATATATATATATATATATATATATATATATATATATATATATATATATATATATATATATATATATAAATATATATATATATATATATATATATATATATATATATATATATATTAGACTAGATGTTTAAATGTTGTTAATTGATGAAAAAAAGTAAATCATTAAAGTTTCAAAGCATTATTCCAATGGGCTCCAAAAATTAAAAAAAAAAAGTTTCTTAAAAGTAGATCAGCCTGGTACTTGAAAGAACCAAAATAAAATATAATTTTCAATAAATACAATTTTTTTATAAAAAATAAATTTAAAAGTTTTTATTTTTATTAAAAACTTGTAAAATTGTACTTTTTAAAATTCTAGTTAAAATACCATAGCTTTTGTGCAAATAAATCTAAAATAACAATTGTAGTATAAAATTATCATTTTTTTTTGAAATTTTTATATAATTTCGCGACTTTTAAGACCAAATATGACATACTTTTGAAAAAACTTCTTTTTTTAAAATAACTTGGACCGGTTAAAAAGTAAAGTTAATTGAGCTGTCCCTAAAACACATTTTTTAAGTTTGCAATTTTGAACTAATTTTCCTGACCACAAACCATATTAAATCAAAGTTTAGCCCAAATAAAGTTCAAAATTTTTTTTTTTATATACAATTTTAAAATGGTCTAATATATATATATATATATATATATATATATATATATATATATATATATATATATATATATATATATATATATATATATATATATATATATATATATATATATATATATATATCAGTGGTGTACACTAGCGGTCGCCCAATGGCAAATGCCACCCGAATCTTCCGAAGGGCTACTGGAAATAATATTTTGATGCAGTTTAGTCGCCCGGCCGGGCGACTCGATTTTTTTTTCATTATTATTATTATTTAAATAATTCAATAAGCAGAATTTATGCCTCCAAATTTAAATTTAGCAATATTTATGCGTCCAAAATTAAAAAAGATGACTTTTATCTAACATAATAACGACCACCCCCTTCTGCGTACGTACGCATTATTTATTATTTAAATATTATCTTGTAACATTTTAAGAGAAATGACAAAAACCAAGATGCGTAATTAAAAAAAATAATACATAAAGAGTTTGCTTTTATTTGACGTCTTTTTGCTACCATTCAAATTACGTTGCAAAAAATAAAAAACATTAATTTGAACAATTATTGCTCGAATTCTTTTTTCTCTCCTCATTATTCATAATGTAATCTTCATTAAATATAAAAAACAGTTGTGACAGAAAAAAAAATTTTAATGTTTTAAAAAAAATCGAGTTTAGAAGAGATAGTAAAGACTTTACTGTATGAGAATTACGCAAAATGCAAATTTTGTTATAAAATGGTGATGGACGACTGAAAACATAGGCGGGCGACCGAGATTAACTAAATTATTACCCTCAGTCGCCCGTCAAGCGACCAACAAAAATCTGTATATATATGTATATATATATATATGTATAATAAATAATTACAATTTTAGTTTTACAAAGAACTCTCTTAGTGACAAATACAGTATACATATAATGTTGTAATTTTTAGTTCTCAGAGCTTTGCTACAACGTTGCATATCTGCTAAATGCAACGTTGTTATTTGCAATATTCAAATGAATGGTGCCGTTACTCGCATAAAATGCGAGTGACGGCACCATTCGACGTAGTTAAAGTAATTTTTATATATTACCGCGTCTATAAAGTGCCATCACCTTCGTTCCAATAGTAATTTAAACCTGTCTGTCTCCAAACACTGCTCTCATAAATACGGGCATAAATCTATAAAATATCAAAGCATTAAAACTTGGAACAACCTTCCTTATGAATTAAAAGCTCTCAATTCATTATCAACCTTTAAAACTAGTTTGTTCTACTTTTTAAAAAAAAATATAGTTAATGTTTATAATTTCTATAATCAATTTTTGTTGTCCGTAGTATTGTTTTTTTTTTAATTTCTATTATATATTTTGTTGTCATTACTATTGCTTATTGTTATTTTTATAAATAATTACATTACTATTATTAACTAATTTTAACTATGGCTACTAATATTAATATTGTTATTATTGTTATTATTGTTATTATTATTATTATTATTATTATTATTGTCATTATTGTTATTATTATTAGTAGTATTAGTGACGCCGTTATTTTTATTTTATAAAGTTATTATTAACCCCGTTATTTTTATGCTATAAAGTCTATTACTTTTATTGTATATTTTGAAAATTAGCATTATATTTATTTGAATTAGATATTATTACCATTAGCAGTTGTTTACTTTATATTAGTAAATTTATTATTTGTAAACATCTATGAATGTAAAATCTTAATTCAGAAATAAATTATTGATTGATTTATATAAGATACTCTGCTGATGAACTCATAATTCCGTTATTACGGAGAAAAAACCACCGAAAAAACAAATAGTAAGGATTTCTTTTTTATTAAAATCTCTCAAAAATCACGATCACTTATCTATATTAGAATAAAATTTAAGGGGGAATGCACACATCCCATTTACCACTCGCGCCTCCGTCATTTAAGAATAAATAACAAAAATGCATGCGCATTTCAATTTTTATAAACTTTTTTTCTCCAAGAGAATTTGTTATTATTTTGTGCATAAAAATCATATAAAAATGATATTATTAATTTGAAATCTGCTGAATCAGTTTGTTTGCAAAACAAAAGTTTCAAAATTATGCATACAGTTAATATCTAAAATATATAAAATGTATTGAACAAAATTTAAAATAAACAATATATATTCAATAAAATAATCATATTTAGCGCTTATATTGTTGAGAGGATTCAAAATTATCTGCTTTTTATCATTCTTTTATTTTGTTACCGAAACACAGAACAGAATGTGGGCATGACGTGACGTGATTTTTTTACCTCTTACACCCACGTATTATAGCGCTTTGTCAGCTTTATATTATGAATTTGTTACATTAACGACATTTATATACTTTTATCTCACACAGGTGATCAGTTTTCAGTTTGTTATCTAGAGTTTAGACCATATATAGTAGCACATTTACAAGCCTATTTTTTCTTTTTATATTGCTATTACTTATATTTTTTATCATTTTACTTTATATTTTGTTATCTATCTATTTTATTATTTTTGTATGGTGCGATAATTTTAGCCATGGTTGCCTTTAATGAACCAGCGGATATATATTGACTTGTTCACTCATAGACCATTGTTTTATCATTTGTTTAGTATGACTAGAGCGTGAGTTATTGTTCACCTAGTCCCTGAGTCCTAAAATTTTCTTCCTCCTACAAAATAGTCTTTACATTCATTTATGATTCTCACCCAATGATATCATCTACAATCTACTTCTATTTTCACATCTGCCAGATCTACGTGACTGGACGGCTCCGTTGGTCACTTTTTGCGACCATTGTGTCGCATAAACAAACAAATTTCTTCTTTGTGGCTGGTGAGCCCCGACTTCTTCCAATGTACACTACAACGACAAAACGGACATTAGGCTATCCCGCTGGATGTGGTTACGGCGCTCAATAACCTAATGGCTACGCTAACACTCACGCACACGTTCATTCGGAAGCTCCACAATGCACGTCGGATCAGCGCTCGCTGACTATGTGCTCGGATCTAAAATCTCACTCCATAGCACATCATTCCACACCAGCACTTGGCAGTAGCTCTTTTGACTAAGAGCGATGGCTCGTGGCCTATGGTGACTAATGTGTGCATTCGATCAATTGAAATCCATTCTGTAGGTCTTACGTCTGGCTCTGATGTGCTAGCCCATAAGCGCAAGGAGTGAGTGTGTTTAGCTTTCTATTCACCCGATTTAAAAGTGAACGAAAACATAACGAGACCATACGAGACGACCAAACGGTACATACTAATGCACTACACCATCACACCTGTAGACATCAACAGTCTCTAAAATCAGTATATCAAATATTTGTTCTTTGTTGCATATGTTCAACACTCAGAGTTACTAGAGCGTTAGTTGTTCCTCCCCATACCCCCTTATCATATATTCTTCGTTTTTTTACTTCACAAAAGTCTTGCCACACATTTTATATTTTCTTATGATTTTTATTTTTTATTCAATGACACCATCTACAATATGTTTTTATTTTCACATCTCCCAGGTCTACGTAACTGGACGGCTCCGTTGGTCACTTTTTGCGACCATTGTGTCGCATAAACAAACGAATTCATTTTTGTTGAAACCAATGCCAGTGGTAGTTTTCCAGCAAAGGAAAAAGCCCCCCAAATCATAACAGTTCCACCGCCAAACTTACAACTCATTTGAGTTTCTTTTTCTTTTCGAAGATCGTGCCAGTAATATTGATAGCCATCAGGATCATCTGGATTGAACTTTTTTTCATCACTAAAGAGAAATTGATGCCAATTTTCCTGCGTAGACATGTGTTCTTTTGCAAATTGTAATCTAATTTCTTTATGACAAATAGTAAGTTTTGGTCTTGGTTTACGCTTTTCCGAACTGTATTTGGATCTTCATGTTAGATTTGTCTCTCACGTTGAACAGTTACAGGTAATTGTAAATCAACACCAATTTTAGATATAGTCATGTGCTGAGCAGCAGCACGATCTACAATAACTCGTTTAGTACGATTATCAGTTTTACGTTTGCCACTACTTTCGTTATAAGCTCCATAGTTAACGCCAATCTTGATGTAATTATTAACCACTTTTGTAGATCTTTTAATTCTCTTTGCAATTTCCCGATTAGATAAGTCTGTATCGTTACATGCTTTGATTACTGATAATACTTCATTTGTTAAACGCTTACCACGTCCCATTTCAAACTCAGGTTTCAAAATCCAAATGTTAAAAACTTTATGAGCCATGATTTCACAGTCTTTGTTTAACTTACAAATAATAATAAAAAACTTAGTCACAAATGCGTATCACCAGATCAAAATATACAAGTAAACTGAAAATAATTATTGATGAGGCTATTTCTATTTGCTACCAAAAATATTAAGTATTATACATTTTATGGTTTTATCAAATGCACGGCAATTTAATTATGCTATATTATAATCTAAAATGTTCTTATTTGTAACAATAATTATATAAGCGTGGATACAAAAGATGCACCACACAAACTTGTTTAGAGATTTACAAAATATTGGATCAGTACATGGTCAGGCTAATTCTATTTTCTCCACTGTATATATTTTTTGCATATTCCAAAATCTTTTAATATATTGTATACCCAATAAACAATATACTATATATGTAAACGATTAAACATTATAAAAGAATTCTATTATATTTCATGTTATGGTATCCTATATTCTGTTCACGGTGTATTATATATTACGAATTCCTAACTATTTTTGATTATAATACGATTTGAATGTATGTACACAATTTTAGTTACTATTTATGCAGTTTATTATATTGCTTATGTAAAAGATTTTACTTTATTTTGATCACGAATTACTAAAAAACATGACTTTGTAATTACTAAAGATTAAAGAACAAAATTTAAAAAAAAAGATAAATATTGCTTATTTTTAGTTTTTGTTTTTTTATTAATTACTCTTTTTCTTCAGAACAAATGAAATTAAAAAAAAAAAATAGCCTTGGTCACTTATGGATAATTCAACAACGCGTCACCAAACGATAAAAACAACTATTAGCAGAAATGTTGGTTGTGAAAAAAGTGTCTGAACCTATTACAAAAAAGTTAATAAATAAAAAACTGAATTGCATCGCTCGGGAATAATTTGTCTATAAAAATAATCCATAAAAATTTAAAAATTGTATATATTATTAAACTTTAAATTAGCTTTGAAACTCTGAAAGTAATTCAGATTTAGAAAATTTAAGATTCATCTAAATAAATTTGTTTAATCAACATACTTTTTTGCGGTTTTTAGATTGGAATATATATAGTGACCAAACTTTAGAAACGGTATAGAAAGCTCGGTCAAACTAGCTGTTCTCTTTTAAAAAAAGTATCGATTGATAATTTTCATTTTTATTGTTTTGCTTTTACAATTTAAGTTAACCATATAGCAGTCTGTATAAGTCAGGAATAAAAACTTTGACTGAACATTGACGGATGCTCATAAAATTCAATGATTTGCAAACGAGGAACGTTTTTTATTTTTTTAAAGGAACAAAAAAACAAATTAACCGATTTTAACAATAATATATATATATATATATATATATATATATATATATATATATATATATATATATATATATATATATATATATATATATATATATATATATATATATATATATATATATATATATATATATATATATATATATATATATATATATATATATATATATATATATATATATATATATATATATATATATATATATATATATATGAGGGACGTCATTTACGCAATTTTTTTTATTTTATAATCAAAGTAATTCAAAAAAAAAAAAATTATTTTCATGATTAGTTTTATCGTAAATGGGATTTAGGTTTTTAATTTGTGCTGGAAGGTTTTTATATTTGTCGGAAATAGTCAAGTTATCCATATTAAATTCAAAACCTGAGAAATAAGAAGTAAGAGATATTTTATCTGATCAGATAAAATTTTGCTTTTAATAAAATGCAATAAATGATTTTTATTTTTCTAGTTTTAAAAACTTTTTGATAATGTTTTGTTTTGTCTCAAGTTCTCTATATTTTAAAAAATTTAAAAGTGGTTTTAAAAATCAGTTCGGTAAAAAATGGCAGAATATTCAAACATAATATGTGTATGCTGCTTGGAGATATTTGGTAAAAAAACTGACGAAGTTTTAAAAATCACTCCAGGGATTGAAAAATTTAAATTATATGTGCTTACATTTTATATAACTTGTTAAGTAAGTTAAGAGTAATCTAGATAAAATAAGTAAGTTATTGTTTCAGAGGAACAGAATTTGGGCACCTGGACTAGCATGCCTACTGGCCAAAAATATTTTGCTACGCTACCGTGTATTATACATATAACCGAAGCTGTAGCTAAGCAATGATTTATACTTAGATTGAGAAATAAAACTTGTGGTGATTGGAGCCTGGAAAAAAAAAACCCAAAACATTTACCATCCCTACGCCAAATGTGAGGACATCAATTAGTAACTTTTATTTTTTATTTCCTTAAATATAAAACGGCAGGTTTTAAAAATCAAAACTAAAAGGTTATGATTATATAAAGTTTTCACCCAAACCGAATAAGTTTCAACATTATTATAAACATTCTAATGTGAAATAAACAAGAACATACTTAAGTTTGGCACTTTATGTTTTATTTACTAAAAGTATATTTATTACCCAAAATCATTGGTTTTTTATAATTATATTAATATTACATCTCAGAGTTTACCCAATCCGGTCGTTTAGAAGCGTCAAGTTATTATACGCAAGCGCAGTGGAGGTTAAAAAAAATTAAGATTTTACTAATGGCTACGGTTCGAAGCCTCAAATTCTTTTTAGTTATGGTACTCTTTATTGATCTACTTCTCCATTTAAATAAACATTTTTAAACTTTTCTACAACTGAAATCACGATAGAGTTATCTTAGTCGATTTGGAAAATGAGTAAATAAGACCAAGAATATATCAAAAAGTTTAAAGTTGTGCTTTTCTAAGAATATTACCATTCTAGATTAGGCGCCATTTGTTTGTACTTTTAAAAACAAATTATCTCAAAATCTGAGCGTAGAAATTATTAATTTCTAAAAAAAAAAGTTACCAAAAAATTTCTTTGTATTTTTTATCATATTATACATATATACACATATATAATATTATATATATATATATATATATATATATATATATATATATATATATATATATATATATATATATATGTATATATATGTATAAGTATGTATAAATATAAGTATGTATAAAAATAAATAAATAAATATATATATATATATGTAAATATATATATATATATATATATATATATATATATATATAATATATATATATATATATATATATATATATATATATATATATATATATATATATATATATGTATAAGTATGTATAAATATAAGTATGTATAAATATAAATATATTTATATATATACATATATATATATATATATATATATATATATATATATAAATATATATATATATATATATATATATATATACATATATATATGTATAAGTATATATAAATAAATAAATATATATATATATATATATATATATATATATATATATATATATATATATATATATATATATATATATATATATGTATATATATGTATATATATATATATATGTATATATATATATATATATATATATATTATATATATATATATATATATATATATATATATATATATATATATATATATATATATATATATATATATATATATATCGAACATCGCATTATCGATAAATTTGTAAAAATTTTAATAAAAATCACAATATTTTTCATTTTTGAAATGTTTCGTAGTCTTACTACATTTTCAAAAGATTTAATTTTCAATTAAAACTCTGGTAAATAAATTTAAAAACTGAAGACAATACAGAGAAAAATTAACGGACAAATAAACTTTTAGATTTAGAAAAATAATCAATATAAAAGATTTAGGCCTTTATCGCGACGATGGTTTAATAGTAATGCGTAGAAAATCTGGTCCACATTTCGACAAAATTAGAAAAGATATTATAAAAATTTTTAAAAATATTGGCTTTCAAATCGAAATAAACATAAATTTAAAAATTGTGAATTTTCTTGATGTAACATTTAACCTCTCTGAAAATTCATATAAGCCTTTCAAAAAACCAAACGATGAACTATTATATATTAACATTAACTCTAACCATCCACTCCAAGTTCTAAAACAAATCATGATTTCAATTAATAACAGACTAAACCAAAACTCCTAAAATGAAAATGTATTCAATTCCTCTAAGCGAATATTTGAAGATGGCCTAAAAAAAAGTAGTTTTGAAAATTTTGAACTAAAATTTAACCCTGAAAAAAAGAATACAAAACTACGAAATAGAACTAGAAATGTAATTTGGTTCAACCCCCCATATAGCAAAAATGTTTCTACTAACATACGAAAAGTGTTTTTAAATATGGTCGATAAGCATTTCCCGCGATCTAATAAATTACATAAAATTTTAAATCGAAATACAAATAAAGTTAGCTACAGTTGCACAAAAAATATGGAAAGAATTATAAAAGGTCACAATTAGGCTTATTTAAAAAAAAAAGAAATCCTAAATGAAAAAACTACAGAAAATTGTAATTGTAAACAAAAAATCAATTGTTTAATGAGTGGAAGTTGTTTATCAAAAAAGGTGGTATATAAATGTGTTGTTTCCTCTAAGAATATACCTGATAAACAATATATTGGCATAACAGAGGGTGAATGGAAAAAACGTTTTGCCAATCATAAGCAATCTTTCAAGAATAAAAAGTATTTAAAAGACATCATGCTGTCAAAATATATATGGGAATTAAAAGAAAAAAATATTGATGATTTTATACTAAATTGGTCTATCCTAAAAACAGCGCCTGCATATAACAATATTTCCAAAAAATGCATACTATGCCAACAAGAAAAATTTGAAATAATTACACATGCAAATCAAGAATGCTTATTAAACAAAAGATTGGAATTAATTTCTAAATGTAGGCACGAAAATAAATTTGTCCAAAAAAACTATAAAAATTAATGAGTTCAAATAATATTTACATTAACTACCCTTTTTAAAAAAACATTTAAAAAAATAGCATAAGTAATCATTTCTAAAGAATTCTATTTATAATAGTGTCAGCAAATTCCACAAATGTGTGAAAATTTACAGTAGTTAAGACATTTGCAACTTCCTGTAATTTAATTTTTGGTATAAATTGAAGTTTTAATAATTTGATCATTCATTTCTGATGAATCTTTGTTGATGAAACACAGTGTCAAATAGAAAAAATTTTTGTTAAGTGATTTATACTAATATAATATAATATATATATATATATATATATGTATATATATATTTTTTTATTTCTTTATATATAAATAAATACTTCTTGCATATGCAGTTTTATTTGAATTAGTTATAAAGTAAGCCATAATAACTGACTTGTTTATGATATCAAAACATTTAAATGTTCTTCTACTAAGTTGTGTAATTAGCTGTTATTATTTTTTTTGTAATTATGTTCAACATTAGAAAGCTCATTGAAAAATTATATGAAAGTTAAGAGTTATAAGAAACAGAAAGTTAATGAGCGGGAAGTTTGGGTTGACTTTAGTGACCTTGGAAAAAAGTCTGTGGTGCAAGGAAAGAAGTTAGGCATATATAATCGTTGAGCAACCAGTCCTAATGTGACAAGAATATTCCATACAAAGAAGAATAATAGAAATATAAAGATAGAGGTCGAAATCAGGAGTAAGAAAATAGTAAGCATGATGAAGAGAGGGAACTTTAGCAGATGCTAACTTCGCAATAGTTTGTATATAAGGTTTCGATGAGAAGTCAGTATGAAAAGATAACCCTAGAAGATGTAAAGTATAAGACTCAGAAAGAGATGGAGAGTTGTAATAGGGTTTTAGAGATGCTCGTGTGACTCCATATATAAATATTTATATATATATATATATACATATATATATATATATATATATATATATATATATATATATATATATATATATATATATATATATATATACATATATATTTATCTCTATATATATATATATACATTTATATATATATATATATATATATATATATATATATATATATATATATATATATATATATATTTATTTATCTATATATATATATATATATATATATATGAGATCATTTTTGATTATTGAAATGTTGCCAAACAGATCAAAATATTGCATCAATACATCTTCACTGTCTTAAAAAAGCATGCAAATGTTCTTTGCAGACAAAAATAATAGTTCGATTATAAACACAGAGTTAACGGAGGGGAGTAATACGTAGCAAACCTGGAAGATTAATTATCTGCAGTAATGCACCAAAGTACTGCAGTAATGCACTAAATTTATTTTATTTTTCTAATTTACATATAATTTGATGTGTTTTTTTTTTTTCTTATTTAAATGTTAAAATTTATCTGAAATGTATTTTAAATTAACAAAAAGAAGTATTTGCAAAGTTTCAAACTGTTATATGAAGAAAATTATATGTTATATAATATACGCGAATATGAGAAATCCTAATTTGTTTAAGTTAAAACAATATTTAAATATATTCCTCGAATAATTAAAAATCTCAATTCCACCTCAAGATTTTTAATATATGGTACAATTATACTATTGGTTATCTAAGAGTCGGGTTTGACCTCTGATACTTAAAAGAGGTTTGCGCTATTTCAAATTATATTTAAACCGTTAATAAGCAAAACTATATATAAACTTTTACGAGAGGGTGCCAAATAGGCCGATTAAAAAGTTCTTAATCTCAACATTCGAAACTCTGGGCCAGAAAACTTTCCTAGCGCCTTCCCTGTGATTTGAATATATTACTTAATAAAAGGTTTGAATATAACATTACATTTTTGTATATACAGTAGAATCTCGCGAAGCTCTCGGTATGTATAAAGAGTTCAAGGGGAACTGAGAGTCTGTTCGAATTACTAAAAGTCAGATTTATCTAGGGTCCGAGTTAACGAGATTAAACAGTATATCTAATATGTGTTGTATGCACGGGTGTGTAAAAAAAAACAATAAAACTGACAGTGATATTAGTTTACAGCTGCTCAATGTTTATTTTATTCTAAATAATGCTTTTATGCTTATGTTTGTGGCTATGAAAATAGCCGTTTTTCTTTTTTCTTCCTTCGCAGAGTTTTAATTGGTCCATATATTTTATGACTACAATGATAATGCCTGTGGAGCAATATATTTATATTGACAAATCAATACTCCTTTCTCGGCAGAATTGTCTAAGTAACTTTCTTACTAAATTTTCTTTTTTTTACGCATGGTTTAAGGTAAATATTCTTTGGGTTAGTTTTTTGATAATAGGACTTGAGAGTACTTTTTAATCGCATTGTTGGATAAGGAATCGATTGATAAACAGTTTTGAGTTTGTAAAACTCCATATGGATTGATTCTCCACCTTGTTCTCATAAAAGCCGAATCCCGGCCCCCATTTTTCCAAAAACGGAATAGCATGATGTTCTAACATATGCAACTAAGGTGTAACCAAAGCCTCGGGTCAATTCGCACGATAAAACTGCATTAAGTTTTTTATATTTTTTTCTAAAAAAATTTGAAAAAGCATTTGAAAAAAATTAATAAGTTTACTTAAAAATGAGCGTTGAAAACATTTTATTTAATGAAACTTACTTAAAAGAACTAAATCTTCTTGTGTAACAACACTTTTTGAAAAAAATATTTTATAGCACTGGGCAAATTTATCAAATAATTGTTTATATTTGTCGCTAATTTCTACTGCTAACAGGTGAACTTTTGTTCCTGAATATCCTTCTTCGTTAACAAGCTTCGGGATACAGTTGCATAGTTGAAGTGTTGAAGATTAATATAGCAAATAGATCTAAATAGCAAATTTAATTTTAAAGTCTTGTTTATAAACAGTTAAATATCTATTAAAAGTTTATTATTAAAATGATGAGGTACTTTGTTAAGGAGCCGCCTATAACACTGATCAACAAATAAAATTTTATTGTGCAAATCTTGTTAACTAGGTGGTTTTTTAAAACAAATTAAATATGCTGATTTCAAATATGCAAACCATTTTTCACTATCACGTCAAGTTGTTAAGATATTTGGGTTCAAATCTTTAGTATTTAAGGTAAAGTCCCTAATATTGTCGAAAAAAAAGTTATTCAAAAGTATGTCAACCTGGGTCTCAAAAGAAGCGTATTTTTATAGAGATTTTAAAAATGGTATTTGTTTGTAATAAAAATAAGTATTTTTTGTATAATTGCTGAGAAATATTTTGTTAAAATTTTTTTAAAAGTCTTTAGCATTTTTTCACATAAATTTTTTTGTCAATAAATTTTAAGTAAAAATATTTATCTTTTCTAAAATCTCTATGAATATACGCTTATTTTGAGACCCAGGTTTACATACTTTTGAATAACTTTTTTTTGACAATATTAGGGACTTTACCTTAAATACTAAAGATTTGAACCCTAATATCTTTACAACTTGACGTGATGGTGAAAAATGGTTTGCATATTTGAAATCAGCATATTTAATTTGTTTTAAAAAACCACCTAGTTAACAAGATATGCACAATAAAATTTTATTTGTTGATCAGTGTAAATGTAGGAGATATCACCCGGTTTGTTGCCCCCTCCTCCCTTAATCATAAAATGGGGCAGGTGAGGTAAGTTAACGAAGGCTTCTTAGCCTTGGTTAACTTACCTAGGACAAAAACAAATTGTGATATAAAAATTATAAACTTAAATGAGGGAATGAGTAGGAGGAACTCATCAACCTCGGATGTTAATCTTAAAATCTCTTTAATGATGATGTTAGAATAAAAATACATGTTTTTTTTATTTAAGCATACCTAAGATTAGATTTGTTTTTTTTTTTAATACCTGATAGACTAACGCATAAAAATAACTGTAAAATAGGTTATCTTCAAAAGAGCATCTTGTTAAAAACATTTGCCTAATTATCAAATTATAAGAACATAATAATTAAAGATTTATTTTTAACTTTTTTCAATTAAATATATAACTTGTTGTGACTCTAATAAATTGTATTACTACAAGTATAGAAAATAACTTATGAAAGATAAATAAATGTTTGTGAAAATTACTTTATAATATCATTACTTTTAGGATTTTATGCACATGGTTTCCTACAAAACTTTTTCCGTGATACGCTTGACTTTGTACTTTCAGCTTTTGCAGTATAGTGTCGATCACTTTTGTGCATGGACTCTGATCCATGCACAAAAATGATCGACAAGTAGGGATAACATTAAATGCATGACAGCAAAAGTTATATAATTATATATTTCCATAATAACAAGACTGATCTCTGTAAAAAAGGATTGAAATTTAAATCACCAACTTATGTGAATATTGATTTGCAAACTGCAAACACTTAAACCCAAAGTGTGCATATGAAAAAATTCCTTGATCACAAAATTGCAAACAAGCATCTTAAAATACATTCACCCTTGTTGATGTTTAAACATTCTACAATTAGTTTCCAGCATATCAATGTTTACAAAACCGTTTCGTGTTTCATAGATCAACTAGGTCCGTTTTGTGTTTCATAGATCAACCGTTTTGTGCTTCATAGATCATCTTGGAACCAGTTTCATAGATCATCTAAGTCATAATTAAAAAAAACCGGAAAATTGTTTGGGGAAAATATTCGGAATACTTTCCCTCTCATTTTCCTCTTAACTTTGCATACATTTCTAAATTTTTTGCAAATTTTTCTTAATTTTTGTATGAGTGTTGCATAAAAAAGACAAAAATTCAAACATATTACAATAATACATCTTTTAAAATGTGTGTATGGAAAACCGTTTGGATATCCAGAGAAAAAAAGTTCTTAAAAATATCAGGAATTCCGGAAATATCCGGAAAAAGATAATGCCTGACCAGTTTACACCTATAAAACTTTATTCTATTTGCAAACACAAATTGCCTTTTACAAAAACTTCTTTAACTACCAAGTTAATAAAAACATAATACAAAATTATTAAAATCAATATTCTTAAATCTTTTTTTCTTTTTCACTGTTAAGTGAAATTATCAGAATTGTTAACTGCTTCAAGGTTAAGAATTTCAGCTTGAAGATTTAACAGCTGTTTTTGTTTTGATGTAAAAAACTGGAAATTCTTCTGAAAAATTTGTGTTGCTTTTTAATGTTTCTGCAGCAATTAAAATATCCAACTGACGCACTTCTTCTTCAAACAAATTAAAAAATTCAAATAAATACCAAGAGCCATGTGGAGACTAGGTAAAGATACCTAAAAAAGTATATCAAAGGAACATAACAAAAAATATACTATTATCTACAATGTTAATATAACAAATAAAAACAACATTACTTGATCAAGAGGTATTTTCAAAATTGGTTCTTCAATAACATTATTAAAATTCTTAACATTTTTCTTTAAAACTCCGTTTTCTTTAGATCTTTCATAATCAGAAAATAGATCTCCCAAGGTACGATCTTTTATTTCAGGATTTTCATGTTTACCACATTTCATTTCACTTTCTGTTGCAAAACAGAAAAGACAACGATGCCTCCCTTAATATAAAAATGATAAGAAATTCGTATGTATACATATATACACATACACGTATATATATATATATATATATATATATATATATATATATATATATATATATATATATATATATATATATGTATATGCATATATATATGTGTGTGTGTATATATATACATATATATATATATATATATATATATATATATATATATATATATATATATATATATAAATATATGCATATATATGTGTGTGTGTGTGTGTGTGTGTGTGTATGTGTGTGTGTGTGTATATATATATATATATATATATATATATATATATATATATATATATATATATATATATATATATATATATATATATATATATATATATATTTATTTATTTATTGATAAATGTTGTATATTGCTGGAAATACAACTCTTGTCAGTTTAAGAGTGATCAATATCTTTTTGAAAAAAATAGATCAAATAATATTATTAAAATATTTTAAGTGAGAAAATACAACTTTATAATGGAACTTGAAGTTTCATGCCATTCGGCAATCATCAGCCATATTATTCAAATATAAAATAAAAACCGTTATATAAAATACAAATTTAGCGTTGCAACGGCATCTGACGTCAAGTGTACGTGATCCGATATTTGCTAATCGCCGGAATCAAAGTTAGAAAGTAAAAATTTTTTCCTATGCCTACAAGCAGAAACCAATTCACTTTTTTTCTTAAGTAGTAAACCACTATCAAAATTCATAATAAAATATTTTTCGCTGATGCAAAGGTTACACTTTTTTGTAGATGGATTATAAGATTGGCATCTTTTAATTATGTTCCACTTAATTATAGGCATGTTACCTGTGTCTTTGTGTTTCCAGATTTCTTTGGAAAGTTCTGTATCATTTTTATACCTGGTTGCATTAAATGATTTAAGGTGGTTTGCAAATCTGAGCTTGAATGCGTTTTCACTGATACCGATGTAAGATTTTTCCGTAAGACTGGGATTAGGTGATGATAAAGTGGCTTTATATACAACGTTTTTTGATAGACATTCGTTATTTAACGGGCGTGCAGTTTTCTTAATGCAGTTGCAATTTATATCATTAGTGGTGAGTTTGTTGCGCAAAATTTGTTTGTTGTGTGAATTAATAATAGATCGAATATTTGGCATGCAGCTGTAACTAACTTTGATTATGTTTCTGTTGAAAATTTTGTGAAGCTTATGATGTAATGGAAAATGTAAGTAAATTAAGTTTAAAAAAAGGTGTCCGATTTTTGTTACCACATTTTTACTAAAAGGAGGATTAAACCATATTATATTTCTTTTTCGTTTATTAGTATTAGAAGGGTTTAGATTTGAATGATATCGGAGATTGGTGTGAAATCCAGACTTTTCTAATACGTCTTTATAAATAGGAGCAGACAATAGGAAGATTTTTTCGTTTGAAGAATTGGAAGATAATCTATGTTCAATTGAGGTTGGTAATTGTTTTAAAATGCTTGGTGGATGGTTAGAACTAGCATGGATATAATTTAGCGTACTATCAGGTTTATGGTAAGGTTGAAAAGGTTAACAACTTTCATATTATATTTCATATAAGGTTAACAACTTTCATATTAGATTGAATGGAAATACAGAGGTTGTATTGTTTAAATATTTGAGTAAAATGCTTCTTAATTTTTTCCATTTTTGGACCGCTTGCGTTTTTAAACACGGCTAGGCCATCGTCTCTATATAATCCAAAATCAGATTTTTTATAAAATTGCGAAATCCGGAAGAGAAGAAAAATACCAACTAACTCACACACTTCTGCTCCATCAAATGTACCCATAGTTACATCAAACAAACCACTCGATTTCTTAATCTAAACTTGATCATTGGTAAATAATAAAGACTTACGCGCGTGGAGAATTTAAGATTTATGATCAGCATCAATGGAAACGTATTGTTCTGCAAAGTTTATAGAGTCGATAAGTAGCTTTTCATTAATAGAAGGGTAAAAGTCAACGATGTCGAAAATAAGGAATTCATAAAAATGTTTGTCATTGATGTTTTTGAACCAATTTATTATATTTTGTATACTATTCCACTGATTTAATTGCAAAAATTTCTTAGGTTGGTAATAATATCCGATAAAATATACTTACTTATTCTTCCAACTTCATTCTTAGCTGGGTTAATTAGACGAACAGTAGGATTATTTAAAAAATTAGATTTATGGTCTTTTAATACAATGAAACAATTGGAAGAAATGTTTATATTGATTTTTTTAAAAACGTCATGATTCTTTAGAATAATAGATAATTTAGAATAATTTAGAATAATAGATAATTTTAAGAATAGACAAGAAGACTCATTTTTTAATTCTTCAAAATTTATTTCTGAGTCACGAGCAATGACAACGCTTTCCTTAATGTCAGCAATCCTTGAAAACAACCACACTTTTTCATAATCACCAGCTTGGTGAACCGGGCGACTATTAAGCCTTTATTTATTTTTCTTGATTTAGTAAAATTTAGACCTTTACTGAGTTTTTCTGCCTGTTGGCAACAGTAGCATTTCTCGCAATGAGGTTTTCAGTTCATATTCAAAAGAAGTGCTGTCGATGCCATTCTTTTAATAACATTGTTTATGGTATCGTAACATTTCTGGAAAATGTTAGATGGATGAACATTCTCTATCTCTTCTGAGAGCATGACATGATAAACCTTTTCAATTTTATTTTTTTGATATGCTCCAATAGGGTACTTTTTTTCACAACCAAATTTCCTCAGACCCTGCAAAGAAGAGCCAAGTTCTTACTGTGAGTCTCCATCTAAGAAGAAGAAAACTTTTAAACAGATGTTTCAAACCATTATTTTTATTACAATTAGTTAAACACATAGTGTTTATATGCGCAGAGTAAATAAGCAAAGTAAATTATTAATAAACTTTAGGAGAATGCCATAGCCATAATGTTGCTTTAAAAATTTACATTAAACCATCGTTAATGGTTGAATGTAAAATTTGAACAAGAAAAAAAATTGAGTGCTAAGGTATCTTATACGTAATGAGAAGATAAAAGATTCTTCTATTTGAAAAAATAAAAAATTTTAAACTATAACGCTCAAAAAAAAAAAGAAAAAAGCCTTTTAAATTTATGAGAACAAATCAAAAAATTTTTTTTTCAAGTAAGTTTGCACCAATCAAAAAAATATATTTTCTCTTTATTAGACTTACTTTCTAACAAAATTAAGTTAACAAAACACTACAAAGAACTCGATCAACTAGTTATCTTTGTAGACAATAATACAAAACGCCACGAGTTTTGAAAAATTGGTAATTGATTAAAAATTAATTTTGTAGCGAAGAACCGTGGTCATGTTAAAATAATGAATTCCATTAAAAAATTTTTATAACCCAACAGCGCTTGCGTACAAAAAATTGTCGCTTTTTAGGTGAGTTTAAACGACCGTGCCAAGTAGACATCATTATATTATTAGTTAACATAAAGTCTTTAAATTTTTAACATTATTATACATACTTTATTATTATTATTGTTACTGTTATGAAAACTATTATTGTTATTATTGTTATTATTGTTATTAATGTTATTACTATTGTTGTTATTATTAATATAATTAAAGTAAAATTTTACAATAGCAGTTTAACTTCTAAAAGCCAATTTTCTAACTACAAACAGCTATAGTACACCATCACCAAAGTGAATGAGTCAATTTGTCATAAGTTTTTTTAAGCTCGTTGACCAAATTAGTAGCAACTATTAAAGCAGGCAAAGCATTCCATGTAGACACTACTCAATTTTTGAAGAAATTGTATCTTTGAATGCTTTTGGTAACTTCTCGTTCAATGCTTAGCTCTACTAAGACTACCTGCAGTACCTTCACATGTGAAAGTAGTCGTACGTCTTCAATTTTGATGCCAGTTGACTTTGTTGAAGCTTTCATAAATTTTATAAAAATGAATTAGATCACCTCTTAGTCTACGTTCAGCTAATGACCTGAGAACAAGATTTGTCAGACGTAGTTTGTAGTTCATGCTGCGCAAATCCGGAACAAGTTAAATTGGCCTACGCTGAACTGATTCTAACTTTTAAATGTCCTTTTGTAAGAAATGGCTAATGGTGCACAATACTCTAATATTGACCGCACATACGCTTTATAAAGCTTGATGAACAGACTTGGATTCCATATTTTAAAAGTTTTTTGAGTATACCATGAGCAGAGTTTACTTCAAAAGTAGCTTGACCAATCTGTTATGACCATTTGAGTTTATTATTAACTAGAATACCTAAGTTTTTTTTGACAGATACAACTTCAAGAGAAATGCGACTATCTTTTGCGTCTAACATTGTCAGGAGGATGTCAAATTCTGAGGAACCACCGTGAAACTTTAGACCTTTGCATTTATTTATACTGAATTCCATGCGCCAAAGTCTTGACCAATCACCTAAAATATCAATGTCCTCCTAAACTCACGCAAAATCCTTAACTGAATTTATTTTTGTAACCAATTGGCTATGATTGGCAAAAAAACTTGCAAAAACTTTTAACTAGTTATGGCTTATCATTAACAAATAGTTGAGGTCCTATGACCGATCCTTGAGGAACACCACTCAGTCCAATCATCTATTTAGAGAAGGAATTGCCAAAAAACAACACGTTGTTTTCTACAGTCAAAACAGTTCTAAAGCCAATCAAGAATTTTATTGCAAAAACGATAGCCAGCCAACTTGAGATATAGCAAAACAGGCGATACAAGATCAAAAGCTTAAGCAAAGTCCAGCAAAATAAACAATGCTGCAAAATCATTGCTTAAAGGTTCAATAATTATATCCTGCACTTCAAGAAGATTTTTAATGCACGACGTACATCTGACAAGACCATGTTGATGCAAAGATAACAAATTTTACTAGGTTTTTAATCTTGACATCAAGCATTCTTCTTTCCATTATTTTTCCAACTGTAGAGGTGATGGAAATAGGCCTGTAGTTTCCAGGATCATTAAGATGTCCTTTTTTAATTATAGGTGTTATATTAGCAAGTTTTCACCCAGATGGCATTAGGCCAGAATCAAAGGACATGATAAATATTAGAGAAGGAGGCACACTGAACTCTTTAGAGCAAGTTCTGAGCATTCGAGGATGAATTCTATCAATGCCGGCGGCTTTTGAAATGTCAAGTGTAGATAAATGTTTTTCGATATTATAACAATCAAACAAAGAGCTTGAAACCGGAAAATAAACAGCATCAGTTGTTCGAGGAAAAAAAAAGGGATTTTGAGTGAGTTAATGGTGATGAAAACGATTTATAAAATTGATAATTTAGACAGTCTGCTATAGACTTTTTATGAAATAAATGTGTTCTGTTGTCGTCAAAGAGAGATCAAATGTCACTTTTACAAGACTTTTGGCATTTTTACATACGAGTTGAATTTTGCGGGCAAGACTTACAAGGAAAGAGTTTTTCACTCTCAAACTTTAATACCGTATCAACCACAAAATTTTTGACCAGACGATTTTGTTTATAGTACAAGACTTGAACACTGTGTTTAAATTTACTAGAAGCACAACGTAACTTCATAAATAGTCAAAAGTTTTCTTATGCAGCTTTAATAGAAAAATAAAATCATTTTGAATCACTTTTCTTCAAACTAAACGATACATTAAACTTAGGAAAGTGCTGTTTGATCATAAAAATGTATGCGTCTTTAAATAATTCAAAGCTTTGGTCAGCTGATTTATTCAAAAAAAAGTTTGGCCATTCGATTGCTTTTAGGCCCTCATTCATTGCATTATAGTCACCTTTGCTATAGATATAAGTTACTTTGCGTAGTCTGGAAGTTTTAGTCTAATATTTAAGTCTGTAATTCCGTAGTAGCGAATTGTAAAAACATTTTTTCAGAGAACATCCAAGTTGAGGACCGATTGTTACATTATAAACACCATCAGTGTCATCTGAGAGCACTAGGTAAAGCGAATTATATTATGATAAAAGTTGGTTCAGTAAAAACTGTGATAGAAAACAATCATTGATAGTAACTAAAACAAGTTGACTAGACTGTTTTCCACTTTTAAATTGGCCACCCAAATCACTCCACCGTATATCACTATCATTAAAATCACCAACAAGTTGAACACTTGGAGATTTCCCACAATCAATCAGAGCTTTCACACATTTAATTGAAATATTAATTTGTATATTAGACTCATTTCAAGTAAACGGATGACGATAAATACATCCAAATAACAAAAAATCATTTCCAATTGAAATTGGATACCATATTTGCTCAACTATTTGTTCATGACTAAACTCGCATTCAAATAAAAGTATACATTTTCTAACATGTATGGCCACGCCACCTTCACGAATTGCCCTATTTCAAAGGTACTCAATGTAATTTTCTAGATGTAGAAAATTGTTAAAGATGTAGAAGTGAACCACGTTTCTGTAATTGCATTGATGCATTTCTAGCTTTTAAATCATCCCACTTATTTTCTAAAGACGTTGGATTAAATAAAGTCATTTGAGTTCAGATAAAAATTAGACGATAGATTAAGAGGACTATAAGCATTTTTATTTGGTGTTTCATTCTTTTCGTTCAATCCATAGAGCTGAGCCAGATTGCACAGACCAGAAACCTTTTTTTCCATCTCTAAGTTCCCAATTAAGTTCCCTCACTTGATAACCTTTAAGTGAGTTTGGAAGAGCGTTATTTCTAATTCTACATATTCACATTCTACATTCAGCATAAAGTTCAGTTAGAGCCATCTTATTATTCACGGTTTGGTCTGGTGTGACATAAACTTTTGTGAAACAAGAACTACTTTTTCATTCTCTTGCGTTATCCAAAGCAAATTGACATTTTTTATAATCCTATCGAATTCACCACAACGGGGGACGCAAACATACATCTTTTAATTGATTGGTGATCCCATTAGAAATATGAGTAGAAAGAGATATATTCTTCTTTTTAGGTTTGCTTTTAACTTTTACATCATCGCGAGGCACTTTTAAAATAGTCAAAACGTCATTAATCTTTTTACTAACCTCCTCAAAGTTAAATGACACAGTATGACCACTTTTGAATAAATTATTTTAAATTCTCTTTTTCTCGTTGTTTTCTTTAGCAACTTTAGCAAATAAAGCAGCATTATTTTCTGTAAAAGTAGAGTCATTCACTTTGTTAAACAAATCTGACCAAACATCAAAACAGTATTTATTATTTTGATAATTGATGCTTCCATTCTCATTTGTTTAAAGACAATTAAGTTCCTTTTTTTGAATTTTCTTTTCTTCTTCAAAAATCCAACTCTTGTAGAAGAGGTGATGGTAATATTCCGCATCAGATACGCAATGCTATGTTCAGATCAAAAAGACTACCTTGACCAATTTCAAGCCATTTTACTACTAAAAAGCAAATATTTCTGTTAAGAAGGTTAACACCCTTGATACTAGTAAATTAAATCAGGATGTAAACCTTTTTTTTTACTAATGTAAGTTACGGTAATAAACAAGGACTTGTAAACGCGGAATCAAACAAAAGGTTATTGTGTTTTTTCTCCTGAATAAATATATATATATAAATATATATATATATATATATATATATATATATATATATTATATATATATATATATATTATATATATATATATATATATATATATATATATATATATATATATATATATATATATATATATATATATATATATATTAATATATATATATATATATATATATATATATATTAATATATATATATATATATATATATACATATATATATATATATATATACATATATATATATATATATATATATATATATATACATATATACCTATATGTATATATATATCGGTTCAGACGCTAATAATGTAATTATTACAGCAGTGAACGAAAATTCCAAATTTGTAATGATGAAATTAAAAAGAGCTATAGTTGCTTGTCTTCTAAAATCCTCTGACAATAAACCGAGTCTAGTTTCAGTTCAAAGTATGCTCAAAAAACTTAACTATAATGTTGCTTTTAAAGTTATTGCGCATTTCACAAAAAAAAGTAACAATACCACCAGTTTAACTAGAATAGCAGCTGAACCAAATAAATTGATCACCATTGTGTTTGACTCGAATGAGCACCGTAATGATCTCTTATCTAATGCAAAGCAACTTACCTTAATAGACAAATTAAAATCTGTCTACATTCATCCAGATCGTACACCACTCGAACAAGAAACATTCAACATCTTAAACAAAAAGCCTGCTACAGAAAATGCAGAATTATTGACAAAAGATTTACTTGACAAACCCCTTTGATTTGTCATCTGCAGCGAAAAAATCAAATGCATTGACACATCCAAAACAGTCAACATCAATCGTAGAGAGAGGAACCCATTTCTCATTGCCGGTGACTTTAATTTTTTAGAGATTACTTGGACTTCCAATTCAGTCTTTTCCTTTAGTAAAATTGATCTCAGTTCCTCATTTTTCTCTATTTTTCAAGATTGTCATCTTCACCAAATCGTCACTGTCCCTACTTTCAAACCTGCTAATCGCCCTATGACACTCTTGATCTCATCATATGTGACTCTCCATATCATGCTAGCGAAATCAACATTGGTCCTCCACTCAGTTTGTCTGATCATTATCATTGCTCTATAACCTGGATTACAAACTGGCTGCCAGCTTAAAGTTATCACATTTCAACAGCTCTAAATTTATATACAAGCTTGGTGACTACAAAAAAATCAACAAAGAATTCAATAAGGTTGACTGGTCATCTATTTTTAAAGACTTAAACGTATAACAATGTTACCAACTTTGGCTCAACAAATATAATGAATGTTGTCTTCAATTCATCCCTCGTATGCTGAACAAACCATCCCCAAAAAACAATCATGGATGACAAAAGAACTATTATCTCTTATTCGTCTCAAAATATTGCTCTGGGCTCGTAACATCAGTTCAAAATGGAAAATTGCATCCCTGATTGGTGAAAATAGAGAAACTGGAAAGTTTGTTAAAAAGTTAAGTCTTTCTTCTCTGAAATCCTTCGAAATTGCTCTTGCCAATGATAAGCGTAACCCTAAAAGTCTGTTTTCATACATAAATAAATATAAACGCTCTGAAATAAATCAGATCTTATCTATGCGAATCGCCAGTTCCAGTGAGATCATTAGCTCTGACAAAATTACAGTAACCAACTCACTTAACAATCAATTTCAATCAGTTTTCAGCATAGAGCCATCCAATGACAATCTTCCCCGTTTTGATTGAAGAACTAACACAATCCTCAAAGCATATCTTTCAATACTTTGGTCACTCTAATGGAACTCTCAGCACTAGATATGTCTAAATCACTTGGTGTAGATAATGCCAGTCCTCACGTTTTACGCTTTTATTCTACCTCAATGTCTTCTCCACTTACTCTCATCTTTCAAAAGTCATTTGACAATGGTGAAATCTCAAGCTTATGATCCAAAGCAAATGTAACACTTTTATTTCAAAAGGGCTCCAGAATCGACCCATCAAATTACAGACCAATATCTTTCACCTCGATACCGTGTAAAATAATGGAGAAATTAGTTAAAAAGGCAATCATGCAGCATCTGCAATCAAACAACCTTTTATCAAATAGACAACTTGGATTTTTAGAGAAAAAAACCTGCATTACAAATCTCCTTGAAACAATGGACTTCTTGACTGGAAATATAGCCAGAAAGCTACCAGTTGACGTCGTATTTCTGGATTTTGCTAAAGCTTTTGACAAAGTCCCACATCAACGAATGCTATGGAAATTCAAAATGTATGGAATTGAAGGCAATCTTCTCAATTGGATAAAAGCTTTTCTACTCAACAGGTCTTAAAGAGTCATCCTTGGCGACACTCAATCGAATTGGTTACCTATGACAAGTGGAGTTCCGCAATGATTAGTCTTGGGTCCAACTTTATTTGTCATTTTCGTCAATGATCTGCCGGATGGAATAAGCAAAGAAAACAGTTGTAAAATCTACGCTGATGACACTAAAATCCTAAGTATTGTCAACTCACTTGCTGTTCAACTTCAACTCCAATCAGATATTGACAAAACTGTTCATTGGACTAAATCTTGGCTCATGGAGCTAAACGCAAAGAAAAGCAAGGTCATGCACGTTGGCCAAAACAAGCGTGACTTTGAAATTCAAACTACCAATGATCTTAAAGTAGAAACCCAACCCATCATTGCCTCTTGTATAGCAAATTAAATGCAAGGCATCCTAAAAAACACTTTCCAATCTCGTAAAGCTTATTTATGGAAACAACTCTATTCCACCTACATCCGTTCTATACTTAAGTTTACAATTTTAGCTTGGAACCCTCATTTGGTAAAGGATGAACAAACTATTGAATTAATACAACGCGGAGCCACAAAAATACCAGACAAACTGAAAAAGATAGACTACATATCTTCTCTTGTTGAACGTCGTAAACAAGGTGACCTAATTCAAAAATATAAAATTATTAATAACATCGACATAGTCAACTGGCACTTTTCCCTCATCACAATTCCACCAAGAGCAAATCACAGAGAAAGACTACACCGTGAAAAGTACCGCAATTATTTTGAAGTTTCCACTTTTTTAACAATCGCCTTGCCAAACGGATGGAGAATGTTACCAGATAAAGTAATCAGTTTTCCAACTGCCTACAGTTTTAAAGCAAGACTCGATAAGCTTTATTGTTACTACAGGTCGCAGCTTTCCTTAGTGAAAGTTGAAATTTGAGCTTCACAAAAACTAACTGTAATTTGACAATCTATGATTTGTATTTTGTCAATTATTTTTACTTTTGTTGTAACAAATATACATTACTAATACTACTGTATCTATATTAATGTATATATATATATATATATATATATATATATATATATATATATATATATATATATATATATATATATATACATATATATATATATATATATATATATATATATATATATATATATATATATATATATATATATATATATATAAATATATATATATATATATATATATATATATAAATATATGCATATATACTTATAATATATATAAATATAGATATTTAGTTTAATAATAATATATTTATATATATATATATATATATATATATATAAATTTATTTACATTATTAAAAATTTATATATACATATATATATATATATATATATATATATATATATATTATATATATATATATATATATATATATATATATATATATAAATTTATTTACATTATTAAAAATTTATATATACATATATATATATATATATATATATATATATATATATATAAATATATATATATATATATATATATATAAATATACATATATATATATATATATATATATATATATATATATATATATATATATATTATATATATATAAACTAGTAAAAAACACTTATCTAACTTTTATCTTCTACTTTATGTTTCACCATTGCTAGATCATCAGGAAGAGGAATATATATATATATATATACATATATATATACGTATATATTATTATTATTATATATACAGATATTTTCATAGAAATGTATGGATATACATATTTCATAGAAATGTATGCATATACATATACATAGAAATGTATGCATATACATATGTACATATATATATATATATATACATATATATATATATATATATATATATATATATATATATATATATATATATATATATATATATATATATATATCTTCTATATATATAAAGGGCAATGTGTGTGTGTGTGTTTGTTCTCTATAGAAATCCAAACCGCCGGACCGATCTCAATGAAATTTGGCATGGGGGTAGTCCTCGAGGGGGAGAAGGTTTTAGCTGGGTTTTGACCCTGTACCCCGTCCCCCGGGGTCAAGGGGGCTAAAAAATGAGCCTCCTGACCCCGGGGTCAGGGAGGCCGATTTTTTAAGCCGATTTTTGGGCCGATTTTTGTGTACAGATATCAGGTAAGCCAGTTTAAATATTGGCCCGGGCAACGCCGGGTAACTCCAGCTATATATATAAAGGGCAATGTGTGTTTGTGTGTGTGTTTGTTTGTTCTCTAATGAAATCCTAACCGCCGGACCGATCTCGATGAAATTTGGCATGGGGGTAGTCCTCGAGGAGGAGAAGGTTCTTAGCGGGGTTTTGACCCCGTACCCCAACCCCCGGGGTCAGGGGGCCCAAAAATAGGCCCCCCTAACCCCAGGGTCAGGGGGCCCATTTTTGTGTAGAGATATCAGGTAAGCCAGTTTAAATATTGGCCCGGGCAACGCCGGGTAACTCATGCTAGTATATATATATATATTGACTACTGCAAAAAACACATACTGAAACTTCGTAGTCTCTTTGTAATAAGATAACTAATTAAACTAAATAATTCTCAACTTGGAGGTAATCTACTGTTTTAGGGTAGTAGCGCTCCTTCCTAAAATTAAGTAATATCAATGGATGATCCAATCGTTTTGCTATCAAACTGGCCTAGTCTAGGCCAGGGAAATCATACAACATCAACAAGACAGCACCATGACTGGTTTAAATCTCTAGCAACATCAATTAAGTTGTTACAGGAACAGCATATTACAATGTCAAATCGAGTAAGGTTTTGGAAGACTCTGATCAGAAAAAAGCAGACAATATACCAATTTACGACTAAAACAGATGACCTGGAGAAGGAAGTCTTCCCGACAAGAAAATTTAACGTGGGCCATATATGGCAGTTGCATGTTAACCATATATTTCCCATTCTCCTTTATGGGATGGCGCTGATGCGTCCCATATGTGGCTTTAATGTTTATAGCACTAAAACCACACTAAATAAGAACAAATGCCACGCTTAATTTGTGCGCAAAAGTTTAAATGGCTCACGCGTGGGAAGCATTTGCTAGCCATATCATTACCACACTTCTTTATGGGATGGCTTTAGTGCGGGCCATATGTGGGTTTAATGCTTATAGCACTAAAACCACACTAAATAAGAACGAAAGCCACACTTCATTTGTGCGCAAAGGTTCATCTGGCTCACGTGTGGGAAGTATATATTAGCCATATATTTACCACTCCTCATTATGGAATGGCGTTGGAGTGGCCCACGTGTGGCAATAATACTTATATCGCTCAAAACCACTTTCAGAACGAAAGTACACTAACTTTTTACATGAAATCTGATATATATATATATATATATATATATATATATATATATATATATATATATATATATATATACATATATATATATATATATATATATATATATATATATATATTTATATATATATATATATATATATATATATATATATATATATATATATATATATATATATATATATATATATATGAAAAATAATATGCTTCTTGCTTTTTGTTATAAATTTATTTACAAACATTCTATTTATTTACCATAACTTTTTATTAAATTTATTTATTCATTCTTCTCTCGATGCATACGTCTACCACCACGATCTGCTGAGTTATGCAGTGAAGCGGTGATGGCTTCATTGACATCTTTGTCTGTAGCATTTTTGCAATGCCTTCGAACAGCAACTAAAATCAGTTTATTATTATTTATTATTTCGATTATACAAAAAATTAATTAATTTATTAAGGGTTAATGTCAACTTTATCAATAAGTACTTGTACTTGACAAACGGTTAACTCTAACGGAATAGCTACTTTGCTTACTTGCAATAAACTTTACAAAAGCCTCAATTGAATATTTGTTTGAGCGTTTCCCAGAACGACAACAACTCATCTGTAACTCATCAGTCATGAAAACATTCAAAATGTTTCGTACCATATCAGATATATACTTTCCACCTGCTGTTCCTAGCCAGTTAACCTACATTCAGAAAAAGAAAGTAAACAATTTAAAAGTACACAAAGGTGTATAAACACATACATAAATATATATAAGTGATTACTAAAAAATAAAATTTATATATGAATTCAAATTATATAAAAAATTGTATTATATAAAAAAAGGTTAAATATTCGAATTTTTAATTTTTCAATGGATGCAACCGGAGTTTTTATTAAAAAGTTTTTCAATAATATTTAAGTAAAACTTGCAAAAAGTGAGGCCATTTCTTCATCCTGGCATTGCAACAAAACAGCATCTAACTCTTCTATGCTGCTTGATTTCGTAAATAAACTTTCTTCAGTATGACCAATTGGCATACGCTCTATCAAATGTTTAATCTCTTTTGTCGCAGACGTTACAGATTTTACTAAATCTAATCAAATTGAACTGTTATAAGTATTTAAAAGATAGACAAGTTAATATATGTACTTTAAAAGATTTTTCACCTTTAAGTAAATTTTCAATGGAGGACAATCGGTATTCAATTGACTGTGTGATTGGTGTAAAGGTGTTAGTGGAATTTTTGGTGTATGGGATTGGCAAGAACTCCTGATATAACTCAACAAAATATATTTAAAATATATTATTAGTATATCAACAGAAACAATTTAAAAAAAAATTCTAGTTTAATTACATTTATGCATATTTAAATTTAATGATCTTCAATTATAATTATTCTACTTAACAGCAAACTTATAATTACTAAAATAAAATTTACAAAAATCTTACTGAAGGTAAATTTATTTCATCAGGATCATTTAGTAATGACACAAAGCTTTGACTAGATTTTCCTTGGTGTTGCATCTCTCGAAAAACATTCTAATCATATATCAAATTTAAATGTCTAATAATAACATTAACAAATTTTAACTTATAGTATTGCTATCAAGCAACATGTTTAATACTTACAGCATGATGTGGTATTGGCAGTAATGGTTGGCTACCTGGTGTTGATGTCTAAAATATTTTATGCTAATTATTAAAATCTAGTACAACTTTATCTAATTTAAGAAAATAAAAATTTGTTGATTGTAATCAACAAGAGTAAGCCATGTTTAAATAAATAATTTCGTTTCCACATTTAAAATAATTATTTAACATTTTTTTCATTAACGTAAGCAAGTTAATGAAAAAAACTTGTTTTTAATAAAGTCACTTTATAAGCTTACAGAAATGACAGCCTGCTGAAGAGATGTAGGCATGTTGAAATCAGAATCATCTTCACTAGACATATTGCCATGAATTTGAGAAGCAAATAATGAAGGGGATAATCGTTTTGATGTTGTTTTCCTACGACATGAATTACCTTCATATTCTGAAGCAAGATCACTTGTTTCTTCAGATATTTTTAACTTTTTTAATGCTCTTTCCTCACAGTCTGTAACAAAGTAGTCAAAGTAGTACAAAGTAACAAAAATGTGAGTTGATTGTGCATTAAAGTAATATTAATAAACCAGGTATAACTTAAACGCACACACACACACAAACACACACATATGTGTGTGTTTACCTGCAGTAGATAAAATTCGTATTTTGTATCTTTCCCAATCTTTATTGGGAATCTGTCTCTTCCGGCGCATTCCTTTTAATGAAGTCATGCTACATTTTGGCCACATACACTCGCTATTTCCATTAAGCCATTCCTTTGGAACATACTCCACAGTATTGTCGTTAAGGAAATGAACAATATAAAACATATCTTTACACTGTAAAAAATATAAATAATATAAACTATTTGTGCATATTATAAAAAAACTCTAGGAATTAGGAAAGATAATTTAAGTAAATATCGTTTTGGGCTGGCACAATATTTACAGGGTATTTGCCACCCTGATGAAACTATGTTTACAATAGAATTACCATAATTCAATAAAAAAAAATTTGCATAAGTAATAGTAGTAAAATAACTATATAAATTCCCAATACTTGCTAGGACTATAGCAATATAAATTAACAATATCAAGTAAATAAAAAATAGGTAAAACAACTCATACTTTTCTATATATAATTATTTCATAAAAAATATCTTTATTACATAGATATAAAATTCATAAGAATGCCGATAAAAAAATAACACTAAAAAACTCATAAAAAAATTAAACATCTTTTACGCAACTGATATAAATTGGTTATACAACTAATTATGTAACAAACTGTTTTTTAAAATTAAATACAAAATTTAAAAACTAGATAAAAGTCATTTTTTAAGATTTAAATTGAAGACTATAGTGCTAAAAGTACAAATGTCTTCAATTGTTAAACAGTTCAAAATTTGATGCTGTTCACAAACTAATAGTTTATATAAATAATTCTGGTATTTTGATCAATAACTAAACAATTTATTAGAAGCAAATGGAATAATGTAAAATATACTATTCTCACAAGGAATACACACACATTTGTTAATTATTGAAACAGTGCATACATTACTATTAGAGTGTTTATACAAACCTATATGCATAAATGAAGAAGGATACGGATTGGAATACACGTCTTCATATAAAGTCATTACATTTCCATTACACACAACATCGGTAACAAACGAAGTAACACATACTATTCCAGAAGAGGTGAGATATATATTGTCTGGTGAATGTGTAGATAAGTAAAATAAGTTATTGCAAGATGGCGATAATGTTCTGAAAATTGAATTTCTAATTACATTATTGATGCACTGTTTGAGGCAATTGGTGTTGGAATTAATGGTCTTTTTAATATGCCTTAATTTATTCTCAAAAGGAAATGATGACCAAAAGTCAAGTGGACCAAGGTTTTTTACAAACTCATCTAAATGTAAAAGACAATAAATGTTATACACTAAATTACCTTTACCATAATGATCTGCAAACGTAGTAACAAATTTATTAAAACACCAGGAAATGTTATCCATAATTGGTAAAAAATCTGATCCAAGCATATTGAATGCTGCATAATGGAGAAGCATAGTATGAGCATAAACACTGGGATGCAGAAAAGATCTCATGACTAATGGTGCCAAATAAATAAAAAAAGTTCTAAATTCAGTTGCTTTCCATCGGTCCATCTTAACCAATGGTCTCACTTTTCTGTGTTTAAATTCTTTAGGCATGTGTTTCCCATTTTCAACGATCTTATTTGATAAAGCAACTCAATTAGACGGTGGTATGCGAAATGAACCTTTGTACTTACATGTTGAAGAAACCCATAAAAACAAAAGTTTTCTGAACACACCTTCACATAACAGATGCATGCACTTAGCTGGCACACAAGTAACAGGAGGTACAATACTACCAATTGCCGTCATTTCCTTTTGGTGATCTTTTTCTTGAAAATTCAAAAACTGTTGATCAGTTCGAGCAGGAGCATCATGATTATCAAAAACAACCTTTCCATTAATATAGCTACCAGTTTGTCTGCAATACTCACACCCATTGTAACCATTAAAATACTTTATACCCTTTATAAATGCTCTTGCCGGAGCATCACTTACAATACAAAAAGCTCTAATAAGATACCTCTGTCCTGAAACTACAATTGGGTATTTTAAATTGTTCAAGTTTTCTACAATCCCTGAAAAATATTTATTCAGGTCATTCGGTTTATTTGTGCCAAAATAAAGAGATACAATGAAAGGCTCAAGGCAAGTACTTTCATTAACTTTTGCTAAAATAGGCCAAAATGATTTAGAGCAGGATTTGAATAAAGGCATCCCATCGATATTAAATGTTAACGTGATAAGTGTAGAATGAAAATGAGTAGCTTCAGCGCAAAGTAAATTATATCGATCTGAACTTATCCTAAAGCTTTGCAAACCAGATTCTATATACCTAATAAGTTCAGTTTCTAGGCCAAAGTGAACAAATTCTCCACTACCCATCTTTGAGATATTCAAATGGGTCGAAGAACATTTTAAAAGTGTTTCACATGATTTAGGTAACTCCGGATGTTTTGTTATAAGAATTTTTAACCCGACAAGAAAGGTATATGTGGCCCACATATACCTTTCTTGTCGGGTTAGAACAAAAAATCTAAACTCTTTAACAACCAAATTTAACCCTTTAAATAAACAACCACAATCCACATTTGCACATATTCAGTAAAAGAAAAAAGTGAGGAAGAGTTAGTCATGATCACTAAAATAAGGCAGGAGTTGGATGAAAGCAAGCGTATTGAAAATAAAATTGTAATAAGAAACATTGAACCATCTCAGTGATCTTAGGTTGAAATAAAGGATAAAGATGATCAGTTAGTAGGATAAGTTTTATCTGTACTACAAGTAAGTGAAGAAAAAACGCCAGAATCGTTTAGATTAAAGTCTGGGACAAAAAGAAAGACAACAAAAATGACCTTAGTTGAACTGAAAAGTAAAGAATTAGTCAATTTTGCACTAGTAAATGCACGCAAACTGAGAGATAACGAAAAATTCAAAGGTATTTATGTTAACCCTGACAAAACTAGTGTTCAGCGAGCAATTGAGAAGAGACAGCGAGAAACAGGAGATGAGCTTAATGCAAACTTGAAACATCAGGATAGCATGGGTAGGCGTTGCGATGTTAACAATTAACATTCCCAAACAGGACTGATCAGGTTTGCAAGATTGATCAATTTGATCGTAATGAAACTTCAGTTTTTGGCGACTTGAGTGCTTTGAAGAAATACAAAGCAATTGGCTAGGATGGCATGAGTCTTTATGTTCTAATTGAGTGGGCCACTGGTTTAGCTTGGCCTATTTCTTTTCTGATAGTTTAACCATTTGAAACAGATACAATACCTAGTAATTGAAAAGAAGCGAATGTGATACCAATATATAAAGAAAAAGGTAAATAAAACGACCCATCTGAATATAGACCAATATCTTTAACAGCCATAATATGTAAAATCATGGTAGATTATTGAAAAAACATATGATGAGTCACCTGATTCAGCACAAGTTAATCACTAAGCATCAACATGGCTTCGTAAGACAAAAATCCTGAGTTACAAATTTATTAGAGACAATAGACATTACATCAGAGGCACTGAACTGTGGCCTTTACGCAATCATAATCTATCTGGATTTTGCTAAAGTCTTTGATAAAGTCTGTCATGAAGCGTTAGTTGTCAAATTAGAGGCCTATGGTTTAAAAGGTAAACGACTGAAAGGGCAAAAAACGTTTCTTATGGACAGAAAACAAAGAGTTCTTGTTGACGAAAACTACTCTAAGTGGATGAAAGTTCAGAGTGGTGTGCCACAAGGATCTGTTCTAGGTCGTCAACTGTTTATAATGTACATAAATGACATTCCAAATGTTGTCAAATGTTCACTCAAGCTCTTTGCTGATGACAGCAAACTAATAAATATAATAAAAATCAATTTGAAATTGAACAGCTGCAGACAGATTGTTAAAAACTAGCGATCTAAAATGGTCAGCTCAATCAAAACATGAAAAAATTATGAAGTCCGACTAGCCCTAACTCCAAATCTACTAATTCTTTTAAAAATGGTTACAATGCCTACAAGAAAACAATATGAAGCTTATATACAGCTCAGCTGTCTTTGTTGATTATATTCATTTGATCAGCTCCGCTGTATGCCACAGCTCAGTCTTATTATTATTAATATTATAAGAACTGTAATCCACTTAACAAAATTTAACCTATACATATAATAACATGTAGCATGTCATGTCAGTGTTGGCATAAAACTTTAATTTATTTTTCCAAATTTTCTAAAAAAGAACAAAAATACTTAATAGCATCACAGATGTTTCAAAGTAGTAATAACCATTTTTATGGAAATAGCATTAGTATAACTTTTTGCATGAAAAATAATCAGGCCTCATCCATACATCTATTTTCCTTCTAAAAATTAAAAGACAAGCTTCATAAAAACAAAACTGCTAAAAAAAAGAAAGATAAAAGAAAAACTAAAACAATCAAAATGTAAACGGTTTAAAAAATTAAAAGGAGTGATCCTTTCTACTTTATATCTTATAAAAATGTATTATATAAATTGCTAAACTGTTTTCTTTACTTACTTCAATTATAATATGATCTTAACAATAGTTATTTATTTTAACATGATTCTTTATGTAATATTTCTAAACTTATAAATAAAAACTAAATTCCAAAAGGTAAAAAGTTTTAACTCACTTGAGTGATCTTTCTCCAATGATCGTGTACATTCTGAAAACGCGCTCTTTTAAAGCCTAGTAACTAATTAAAACTAATTTAAAAATGAAAGCGAGACGACGTTAAACGTTGAACGTTAACTGCTGCAATTATATTTAAGAAGATATATATATATATATATATATATATATATATATATATATATATATATATATATATATATATATATATATATACATATGCTTCTTATATATTATATACATATACAACCTATTAACATATCTTCATCATAAAATTTTTGTTTTCGTTTATTGTCACACAGTTATATAAAAAAAGAGTCTATTATTTAAAAAAACAAACAGAAAAGTACTTTAAATCAATAAAACCCGCAGTTTTATGATTAAACTTACCTCAAGCAATTTGATGCAACTAACCTCATAAGCATCATAATTGTTTTAATTTAGTTGAGATAATAGTTTTTTGAAGTTACACAGTTTTTGCAATTTTTATCTTTTGAGTTATTAGTGTTTTCTCTACTTAGTGATATTTGATATTATTTTTATTTTGGTTTTGTTTTTCTTTTATTTTAAGACTTCATTTTTTTATTCTTCAGTTTTATCAGTTGTATAAACGAATTTCTGTTAAGTTTATTCCAGATATAGTCAAACCAATAACTTGCAAGAAACGCAAAAAATGGTAGAAAAACAATCTTTACAATCATTACATTTCTTTATACAAGCATCTTGACTTATGCTTACAAAGTTTCGCAATGAACTTTGCAATTTTGCAAGATCTATTTGATTATTAAAATATTGTCATATTAAAATAATGGAATAAAACATAACACTTTTTATTGCGCATCTTTAGTTGATTCATTTTTCTTGTGCTTT
>NC_088933.1:28740000-28760000 GCF_038396675.1 Hydra vulgaris | reverse complement strand
CTTGTTATTTTAGCTTTCTTTCTTGGCCGACGTGCTGGAAGACCTGCATTAATAGGCCTTTATCTAATCAAAGAACTGCAAACATCAGCGCCATACTTCTCCAATGACTTTTTTAAGTCTTCACTAGTAGCTCCTCTATTCACTTTAGCCATATGGATAAGTTTGCGTTGGGTTCTCGGGCTCACTTTGGACTTGCGTCCACAATTTTCTTGTCGTGCAGAATTGTAATCTTGCCCATTTTTAATAGCCTGGCTGATATGGCTTATAGATTTCTGTGAAAATTGTAATCTTGAAGCTATTTCTCGTAGTGGATACGTTTTTTCTTCAAGCAATGTTTAAGTAACAGCAACTTTTCTAGGTGAAAGGTCTTTGGTTCTCCCAAAAACCTCAAAATCTGCAGAAAAAAACAAAACAATTTGTAATCAGACTTTTTATACATTTTAAATTTATAGTCATAGCAAATAAACATTAATGTGTTAATGGTTAACCATAATTAATTAAATAAACTCACCTTCAGCTTTTATTTTGATAAATGTACATTGATGAATGCATTTACAGTATAAATTCTCCTTTCAAACAGCTTATTGACTACCTTTATGTTTAAAGCAGTGTTGACAACCTTCCAGGCTTATGCGTGGTTACGAAGTTACTAAAGGCTAAGGACATACATACAAAGTATTAATGTAACTTTAAATTGTTCAGTATATACTTTTTAGAATATAAAAACTATTTTTATTGAAAAAAATCTAGTTGAGTCTAATAATTTTTGCACCTCTGTGTATATATATATATATATATATATATATATATATATATATATATATATATATATATATATATATATATATATATATATATATATTTAAATATATATATATATATATATACATATATATATATATATATTGTATATATATACATACATATATATATCTATGTCTATATATATATATATATATATATATATATATATATATATATATATATATATATATATTGTATATATAAACATACATATATATATCTATATCTATATCTATATATATCTATATATCTATCTATATATATATATATATATATATATATATATATATATATATATATATATATATATATATATATATATACATATATATATATATATAACTCATTTGTACGTACAGTTATAACAGCCATATGCATGTCTATTACAAATTATAGTAATACATATAATATATATATATATATATATATATATATATATATATATATATATATATATATATATATATATATATATATATATATATATATATATATATATATATATATATATATATATATATATATATATATATATATATATATATATATATATATATATATATATATATATATATATATATATATATATATATATATATATATATATATATATACATAGAAATAATTTTAAAATGTATTCTACAAATTAGAGAACTCAATGCTTAAAAAAAAAAAAAAGCAATTATAAATAAGCAAAAAATCACTTAACGAAAAATTTTCTTATTTAAAACTGTTTTTCATCAATAAAGACTCATCAGAAATAAAAAGTCAAAGTTCAATTTATACCAAAAAATAAATAACAATAAACACCAATAGACCTGAAAAATAAAACAATACTGCATTTAATACCATTCTATTGGTTCTATTCATAGTAAAATGTAAAAAAGTTTTGTTTTTTTTTAAATTTATGTAATGCTTATGTTTATACACGCCAATATTATATGAGAAAAATATATTTAAGAAGTATTTATACACTGAAATCTTAAAAAATCTATTTGTATTAAGTCTCTTAAAAATGAAAAACTGGATTACTTTAAATTTTAACTTACATATTACATCAACATGACATATATTTTCTTATAATTTCCGAAAAAAATATGAAATCAATTACTAGTTCATAAAAGAGTATTTTAGTAAATTAAACGGAAAAAATAGTAATAATTAAAATTTTAGTCTAAGTAGTTGAAAAACAATTGTAAAAAGGAAAGAACTATTTGGTTCAAGGTTTATTTAAAAAAAGTTTTCAAAATAATTGTCACTTTATCTTAATAGATATCACGGTTAAATTTTTCAAGTTTAATTCAATTTAAAAAGCACAAGAAAAATGAATCAACTAAAGATGCGCAATAAAAAGTGTTATGTTTTATTCCATTATTTTAATATGACAATATTTTAATAATCAAATAGATCTTGCAAAATTGCAAAGTTCATTGCGAAACTTTGTAAGCATAAGTCAAGATGCTTGTATAAAGAAATGTAATGATTGTAAAGATTGTTTTTCTACCATTTTTTGCGTTTCTTGCAAGTTATTGGTTTGACTATATCTGGAATAAACTTAACAGAAATTCGTTTATACAACTGATAAAACTGAAGAATAAAAAAATGAAGTCTTAAAATAAAAGAAAAACAAAACCAAAATAAAAATAATATCAAATATCACTAAGTAGAGAAAACACTAATAACTCAAAAGATAAAAATTGCAAAAACTGTGTAACTTCAAAAAACTATTATCTCAACTAAATTAAAACAATTATGATGCTTATGAGGTTAGTTGCATCAAATTGCTTGAGGTAAGTTTAATCATAAAACTGCGGGTTTTATTGATTTAAAGTACTTTTCTGTTTGTTTTTTTAAATAATAGACTCTTTTTTTATATAACTGTGTGACAATAAACGAAAACAAAAATTTTATGATGAAGATATGTTAATAGGTTGTATATGTATATAATATATAATAATATATATATATATATATATATATATATATATATATATATATATATATATATATATATATATATATATATCTTCTTAAATATAATTGCAGCAGTTAACGTTCAACGTTTAACGTCGTCTCGCTTTCATTTTTAAATTAGTTTTAATTAGTTACTAGGCTTTAAAAGAGCGCGTTTTCAGAATGTACACGATCATTGGAGAAAGATCACTCAAGTGAGTTAAAACTTTTTACCTTTTGGAATTTGGTATAGTTTTTATTTATAAGTTTAGAAATATTACATAAAGAATCATGTTAAAATAAATAACTATTGTTAAGATCATATTATAATTGAAGTAAGTAAAGAAAACAGTTTAGCAATTTATATAATACATTTTTATAAGATATAAAGTAGAAAGGATCACTCCTTTTAATTTTTTAAACCGTTTACATTTTGATTGTTTTAGTTTTTCTTTTATCTTTCTTTTTTTTAGCAGTTTTGTTTTTATGAAGCTTGTCTTTTAATTTTTAGAAGGAAAATAGATGTATGGATGAGGCCTGATTATTTTTCATGCAAAAAGTTATACTAATGCTATTTCCATAAAAATGGTTATTACTACTTTGAAACATCTGTGATGCTATTAAGTATTTTTGTTCTTTTTTAGAAAATTTGGAAAAATAAATTAAAGTTTTATGCCAACACTGACATGACATGCTACATGTTATTATATGTATAGGTTAAATTTTGTTAAGTGGATTACAGTTCTTATAATATTAATAATAATAAGACTGAGCTGTGGCATACAGCGTAGTTAATCAAAATGAATATAATCAACAAAGACAGCTGAGCTGTATATAAGCTTCATATTGTTTTCTTGTAGGCATTGTAACCATTTTTAAAAGAATTAGTAGATTTGGAGTTAGGGCTAGTCGGACTTCATAATTTTTTCATGTTTTGATTGAGCTACTCATTCAATATTCAGTTTTTAACAATCTGTCTTGCAGCTGTTCAATTTCAAATTGATTTTTATTATATTTATTAGTTTGCTGTCATCAGCAAAGAGCTTGAGTGAACATTTGACAACATTTGGAATGTCATTTATGTACATTATAAACAGTTGACGACCTAGAACAGATCCTTGTGGCACACCACTCTGAACTTTCATCCACTTAGAGTAGTTTTCGTCAACAAGAACTCTTTGTTTTCTGTCCATAAGAAACGTTTTTTGCCCTTTCAGTCGTTTACCTTTTAAACCATAGGCCTCTAATTTGACAACTAACGCTTCATGACAGACTTTATCAAAGACTTTAGCAAAATCCAGATAGATTATGATTGCGTAAAGGCCACAGTTCAGTGCCTCTGATGTAATGTCTATTGTCTCTAATAAATTTGTAACTCAGGATTTTTGTCTTACGAAGCCATGTTGATGCTTAGTGATTAACTTGTGCTGAATCAGGTGACTCATCATATGTTCTTCAATAATCTACCATGATTTTACATATTATGGCTGTTAAAGATATTGGTCTATATTCAGATGGGTCGTTTTATTTACCTTTTTCTTTATATATTGGTATCACATTCGCTTCTTTTCAATTACTAGGTATTGTATCTGTTTCAAATGGTTAAACTATCAGAAAAGAAATAGGCCAAGCTAAACCAGTGGCCCACTCAATTAGAACATAAAGACTCATGCCATCCTAGCCAATTGCTTTGTATTTCTTCAAAGCACTCAAGTCGCCAAAAACTGAAGTTTCATTACGATCAAATTGATCAATCTTGCAAACCTGATCAGTCCTGTTTGGGAATGTTAATTGTTAACATCGCAACGCCTACCCATGCTATCCTGATGTTTCAAGTTTGCATTAAGCTCATCTCCTGTTTCTCGCTGTCTCTTCTCAATTGCTCGCTGAACACTAGTTTTGTCAGGGTTAACATAAATACCTTTGAATTTTTCGTTATCTCTCAGTTTGCGTGCATTTACTAGTGCAAAATTGACTAATTCTTTACTTTTCAGTTCAACTAAGGTCATTTTTGTTGTCTTTCTTTTTGTCCCAGACTTTAATCTAAACGATTCTGGCGTTTTTTCTTCACTTACTTGTAGTACAGATAAAACTTATCCTACTAACTGATCATCTTTATCCTTTATTTCAACCTAAAATCACCTAGATGGTTCAATGTTTCTTATTACAATTTTATTTTCAATACGCTTGCTTTCATCCAACTCCTGCCTTATTTTAGTGATCATGACTAACTCTTCCTCACTTTTTTCTTTTACTGAATATGTGCAAATGTGGATTGTGGTTGTTTATTTAAAGGGTTAAATTTGGTTGTTAAAGAGTTTAGATTTTTTCGTTCTAACCCGACAAGAAAGGTATATGTGGGCCACATATACCTTTCTTGTCGGGTTAAAAATTCTTATAACAAAACATCCGGAGTTACCTAAATCATGTGAAACACTTTTAAAATGTTCTTCGACCCATTTGAATATCTCAAAGATGGGTAGTGGAGAATTTGTTCACTTTGGCCTAGAAACTGAACTTATTAGGTATATAGAATCTGGTTTGCAAAGCTTTAGGATAAGTTCAGATCGATATAATTTACTTTGCGCTGAAGCTACTCATTTTCATTCTACACTTATCACGTTAACATTTAATATCGATGGGATGCCTTTATTCAAATCCTGCTTTAAATCATTTTGGCCTATTTTAGAAAAAGTTAATGAAAGTACTTGCCTTGAGCCTTTCATTGTATCTCTTTATTTTGGCACAAATAAACCGAATGACCTGAATAAATATTTTTCAGGGATTGTAGAAAACTTGAACAATTTAAAATACCCAATTGTAGTTTCAGGACAGAGGTATCTTATTAGAGCTTTTTGTATTGTAAGTGATGCTCCGGCAAGAGCATTTATAAAGGGTATAAAGTATTTTAATGGTTACAATGGGTGTGAGTATTGCAGACAAACTGGTAGCTATATTAATGGAAAGGTTGTTTTTGATAATCATGATGCTCCTGCTCGAACTGATCAACAGTTTTTGAATTTTCAAGAAAAAGATCACCAAAAGGAAATGACGGCAATTGGTAGTATTGTACCTCCTGTTACTTGTGTGCCAGCTAAGTGCATGCATCTGTTATGTGAAGTGTGTTCAGAAAACTTTTGTTTTTATGGGTTTCTTCAACATGTAAGTACAAAGGTTCATTTCGCATACCACCGTCTAATTGAGTTGCTTTATCAAATAAGATCGTTGAAAATGGGAAACACATGCCTAAAGAATTTAAACACAGAAAAGTGAGACCATTGGTTAAGATGGACCGATGGAAAGCAACTGAATTTAGAACTTTTTTTATTTATTTGGCACCATTAGTCATGAGATCTTTTCTGCATCCCAGTGTTTATGCTCATACTATGCTTCTCCATTATGCAGCATTCAATATGCTTGGATCAGATTTTTTACCAATTATGGATAACATTTCCTGGTGTTTTAATAAATTTGTTACTACGTTTGCAGATCATTATGGTAAAGGTAATTTAGTGTATAACATTTATTGTCTTTTACATTTAGATGAGTTTGTAAAAAACCTTGGTCCACTTAACTTTCACTATTATTTCCTTTTGAGAATAAATTAAGGCATATTAAAAAGACCATTAATTCCAACACCAATTGCCTCAAACAGTGCATCAATAATGTAATTAGAAATTCAATTTTCAGAACATTATCGCCATCTTGCAATAACTTATTTTACTTATCTACACATTCACCAACAGAAAATACATATCTCACCTCTTCTGGAATAGTATGTGTTACTTCGTTTGTTACCGATGTTGTGTGTAATGGAAATGTAATGACTTTATATGAAGACGTGTATTCCAATCCGTATCCTTCTTCATTTATGCATATAGGTTTGTATAAACACTCTAATAATAATGTATGCACTGTTTCAATAATTAACAAATGTGTGTGATATTCCTTGTGAGAATAGTATATTTTACATTATTCCATTTGCTTCTAATAAATTGTTTAGTTATTGATCAAAATACCAGAATTATTTATATAAACTATTAGTTTGTGAACAGCATCAAATTTTGAACTGTTTAACAATTGAAGACATTTGTACTTTTAGCACTATAGTCTTAAATTTAAATATTAAAAAATGACTCTTCTATCTAGTTTTTAAATTTTGTATTTAATTTTAAAAAACAGTTTGTTACATAATTAGTTGTATAACCAATTTATATCAGTTGCGTAAAAGATGTTTAATTTTTTTATGAGTTTTTTAGTGTTATTTTTTTATCGGCATTCTTATGAATTTTATATCTATGTAATAAAGATATTTTTTATGAAATAATTATATATAGAAAAGTATGAGTTGTTTTACCTATTTTTATTGACTTGGATTGTTAATTTATATTGCTATAGTCCTAGCAAGTATTGGGAATTTATAGAGTTATTTTACTACTATTACTTATGCAAATTTTTTTTTATTGAATTATGGTAATTCTATTGTAAACATAGTTTCATCAGGGTGGCAAATACCCTGTAAATATTGTGCCAGCCCAAAACGATATTTACTTAAATTATCTTTCCTAATTCCTAGAGTTTTTTTATAATATGCACAAATAGTTTATATTATTTGTAATTTCAGCGTAAAGATATGTTTTATATTGTTCATTTCCTTAACGACAATACTGTGGAGTATGTTCCAAAGGAATGGCTTAATGGAAATAGCGAGTGTATGTGGCCAAAATGTAGCATGACTTCATTAAAAGGAATGCGCCGGAAGAGACAGATTCCCAATAAAGATTGGGAAAGATACAAAATACGAATTTTATTATGGCACGTAAACACACACATATGTGTGTGTTTGTGTGTGTGTGTGCGTTTAAGTTATACCTGGTTTATTAATATTACTTTAATGCACAATCAACTCACATTTTTGTTACTTTGTACTACTTTGACTACTTTGTTACAGACTGTGAGGAAAGAGCATTAAAAAAGTTAAAAATATCTGAAGAAACAAGTGATCTTGCTTCAGAATATGAAGGTAATTCATGTCGTAGGAAAACAACATCAAAACGATTATCCCCTTCATTATTTGCTTCTCAAATTCATGGCAATATGTCTAGTGAAGATGATTCTGATTTCAACATGCCTACATCTCTTCAGCAGGCTGTCATTTCTGTAAGCTTATAAAGTGACTTTATTAAAAACAAGTTTTTTTCATTAACTTGCTTACGTTAATGAAAAAAATGTTAAATAATTATTTTAAATGTGGAAACGAAATTATTTATTTAAACATGGCTTACTCTTGTTGATTACAATCAACAAATTTTTATTTTCTTAAATTAGATAAAGTTGTACTAGATTTTAATAATTAGCATAAAATATTTTAGACATCAACACCAGGTAGCCAACCATTACTGCCAATACCACATCATGCTGTAAGTATTAAACATGTTGCTTGATAGCAATACTATAAGTTAAAATTTGTTAATGTTATTATTAGACATTTAAATTTGATATATGATTAGAATGTTTTTCGAGAGATGCAACACCAAGGAAAATCTAGTCAAAGCTTTGTGTCATTACTAAATGATCCTGATGAAATAAATTTACCTTCAGTAAGATTTTTGTAAATTTTATTTTAGTAATTATAAGTTTGCTGTTAAGTAGAATAATTATAATTGAAGATCATTAAATTTAAATATGCATAAATGTAATTAAACTAGAATTTTTTTTTAAATTGTTTCTGTTGATATACTAATAATATATTTTAAATATATTTTGTTGAGTTATATCAGGAGTTCTTGCCAATCCCATACACCAAAAATTCCACTAACACCTTTACACCAATCACACAGTCAATTGAATACCGATTGTCCTCCATTGAAAATTTACTTAAAGGTGAAAAATCTTTTAAAGTACATATATTAACTTGTCTATCTTTTAAATACTTATAACAGTTCAATTTGATTAGATTTAGTAAAAATGAAATGTCTGCGACAAAAGAGATTAAACATTTGATAGAGCGTATGCCAATTGGTCATACTGAAGAAAGTTTATTTACGAAATCAAGCAGCATAGAAGAGTTAGATGCTGTTTTGTTGCAATGCCAGGATGAAGAAATGGCCTCACTTTTTGCAAGTTTTACTTAAATATTATTGAAAAACTTTTTAATAAAAACTCCGGTTGCATCCATTGAAAAATTAAAAATTCGAATATTTAACCTTTTTTTATATAATACAATTTTTTATATAATTTGAATTCATATATAAATTTTATTTTTTAGTAATCACTTATATATATTTATGTATGTGTTTATACACCTTTGTGTACTTTTAAATTGTTTACTTTCTTTTTCTGAATGTAGGTTAACTGGCTAGGAACAGCAGGTGGAAAGTATATATCTGATATGGTACGAAACATTTTGAATGTTTTCATGACTGATGAGTTACAGATGAGTTGTTGTCGTTCTGGGAAACGCTCAAACAAATATTCAATTGAGGCTTTTGTAAAGTTTATTGCAAGTAAGCAAAGTAGCTATTCCGTTAGAGTTAACCGTTTGTCAAGTACAAGTACTTATTGATAAAGTTGACATTAACCCTTAATAAATTAATTAATTTTTTGTATAATCGAAATAATAATAATAATAAACTGATTTTAGTTGCTGTTCGAAGGCATTGCAAAAATGCTACAGACAAAGATGTCAATGAAGCCATCACCGCTTCACAGCATAACTCAGCAGATCGTGGTTGTAGACGTATGCATCGAGAGAAGAATGAATAAATAAATTTAATAAAAAGTTATGGTAAATAAATAGAATGTTTGTAAATAAATTTATAACAAAAAGCAAGAAGCATATTATTTTTCATATATATATATATATATATATATATATATATATATATATATATATATATATATATATATATATATATATATATATATATATATATATATATATATATATATATATATATATATATATATATATATATATATATATATATATATATATATATATATATATATATATATATATATATATCAGATTTCATGTAAAAAGTTAGTGTACTTTCGTTCTGAAAGTGGTTTTGAGCGATATAAGTATTATTGCCACACGTGGGCCACTCCAACGCCATTCCATAATGAGGAGTGGTAAATATATGGCTAATATATACTTCCCACACGTGAGCCAGATGAACCTTTGCGCACAAATGAAGTGTGGCTTTCGTTCTTATTTAGTGTGGTTTTAGTGCTATAAGCATTAAACCCACATATGGCCCGCACTAAAGCCATCCCATAAAGAAGTGTGGTAATGATATGGCTAGCAAATGCTTCCCACGCGTGAGCCATTTAAACTTTTGCGCACAAATTAAGCGTGGCATTTGTTCTTATTTAGTGTGGTTTTAGTGCTATAAACATTAAAGCCACATATGGGACGCATCAGCGCCATCCCATAAAGGAGAATGGAAAATATATGGTTAACATGCAACTGCCATATATGGCCCACGTTAAATTTTCTTGTCGGGAAGACTTCCTTCTCCAGGTCATCTGTTTTAGTCGTAAATTGGTATATTGTCTGCTTTTTTCTGATCAGAGTCTTCCAAAACCTTACTCGATTTGACATTGTAATATGCTGTTCCTGTAACAACTTAATTGATGTTGCTAGAGATTTAAACCAGTCATGGTGCTGTCTTGTTGATGTTGTATGATTTCCCTGGCCTAGACTAGGCCAGTTTGATAGCAAAACGATTGGATCATCCATTGAATATCACTCAATTTTAGGAAGGAGCGCTACTACCCTAAAACAGTAGATTACCTCCAAGTTGAGAATTATTTAGTTTAATTAGTTATCTTATTACAAAGAGACTACGAAGTTTCAGTATGTGTTTTTTGCAGTAGTCAATATATATATATATACTAGCATGAAGTCACCCGGCGTTGCCCGGGCCAATATTTAAACTGGCTTACCTGATATCTCTACACAAAAATGGGCCCCCTCACCCTCAAACTTAGGGGGGCCTATTTTTGGGCCCCCTGACCCGGGGTTGGGGTACGGGGTCAAAACCCCGCTAAGAACCTTCTCCTCCTCGAGGACTACCCCCATGCCAAATTTCATCGAGATCGGTCCGGCGGTTAGGATTTCATTAGAGAACAAACAAACACACACACAAACACACATTGCCCTTTATATATATAGCTGGAGTTACCCGGCGTTGCCCGGGCCAATATTTAAACTGGCTTACCTGATATCTGTACACAAAAATCGGCCCAAAAATCGGCTTAAAAAATCGGCCTCCCCTGACCCCGGGGTCAGGAGGCTCATTTTTAGCCCCCTTGACCCCGGGGGACGGGGTACAGGGTCAAAACCCAGCTAAAACCTTCTCCCCCTCAGGACTACCCCCATGCCAAATTTCATTGAGATGGTCCGGCGGTTTGGATTTCTATAGAGAACAAACACACACACACACATTGCCCTTTATATATATAGAAGATATATATATATATATATATATATATATATATATATATATATATATATATATATATATATATATATATATATATGTACATATGTATATGCATACATTTCTATGTATATGTATATGCATACATTTCTATGAAATATGTATATCCATACATTTCTATGAAAATATCTGTATATATAATAATAATAATATATACGTATATATATATGTATATATATATATATATATTCCTCTGTATGTATTAAGAATGGTGAAACATAAAGTAGAAGATAAAAGTTAGATAAGTGTTTTTTACTAGTTTATATATATATATATATATATATATATATATATATATATATATATGTATATATATATATATATATATATATATATATATATATATATATATATATATATATATATATATGTATATATAAATTTTTAATAATGTAAATAAATTTATATATATATATATATATATATATATATATATATATATATATATATATATATATATATGTATATATAAATTTTTAATAATGTAAATAAATTTATATATATATATATATATATATATATATAAATATATTATTATTAAACTAAATATCTATATTTATATATATTATAAGTATATATGCATATATTTATATATATATATATATATATATATATATATATATATATATATATATATATATATATATATATATATATATATATATATATATATATATATATATATATATATATATATATATATATATATATATATATATATATATATATATATATATATATATACATTAATATAGATAGTAGTATTAGTAATGTATATTTGTTACAACAAAAGTAAAAATAATTGACAAAATACAAATCATAGATTGTCAAATTACAGTTAGTTTTTGTGAAGCTCAAATTTCAACTTTCACTAAGGAAAGCTGCGACCTGTAGTAACAATAAAGCTTATCGAGTCTTGCTTTAAAACTGTAGGCAGTTGGAAAACTGATTACTTTATCTGGTAACATTCTCCATCCGTTTGGCAAGGCGATTGTTAAAAAAGTGGAAACTTCAAAATAATTGCGGTACTTTTCACGGTGTAGTCTTTCTCTGTGATTTGCTCTTGGTGGAATTGTGATGAGGGAAAAGTGCCAGTTGACTATGTCGATGTTATTAATAATTTTATATTTTTGAATTAGGTCACCTTGTTTACGACGTTCAACAAGAGAAGATATGTAGTCTATCTTTTTCAGTTTGTCTGGTATTTTTGTGGCTCCGCGTTGTATTAATTCAATAGTTTGTTCATCCTTTACCAAATGAGGGTTCCAAGTCAAAATTGTAAACTTAAGTATAGAACGGATGTAGGTGGAATAGAGTTGTTTCCATAAATAAGCTTTACGAGATTGGAAAGTGTTTTTTAGGATGCCTTGCATTTAATTTGCTATACAAGAAGGGTACTTATGGGTTGGGTTTCTACTTTAAGATCATTGGTAGTTTGAATTTCAAAGTCACGCTTGTTTTGGCCAACGTGCATGACCTTGCTTTTCTTTGCGTTTAGCTCCATGAGCCAAGATTTAGTCCAATGAACAGTTTTGTCAATATCTGATTGGAGTTGAAGTTGAACAGCAAGTGAGTTGACAATACTTAGGATTTTAGTGTCATCAGCGTAGATTTTACAACTGTTTTCTTTGCTTATTCCATCCGGCAGATCATTGACGAAAATGACAAATAAAGTTGGACCCAAGACTAATCATTGCGGAACTCCACTTGTCATAGGTAACCATTTTATTGAGTGTCGCCAAGGATGACTCTTTAAGACCTGTTGAGTAGAAAAGCTTTTATCCAATTGAGAAGATTGCCTTCAATTCCATACATTTTGAATTTCCATAGCATTCGTTGATGTGGGACTTTGTCAAAAGCTTTAGCAAAATCCAGACATGATGTCAACTGGTAGCTTTCTGGCTATATTTCCAGTCAAGAAGTCCATTGTTTCAAGGAGATTTGTAATGCAGGTTTTTTTCTCTAAAAATCCAAGTTGTCTATTTGATAAAAGGTTGTTTGATTGCAGATGCTGCATGATTGCCTTTTTAACTAATTTCTCCATTATTTTACACGGTATCGAGGTGAAAGATATTGGTCTGTAATTTGATGGGTCGATTCTGGAGCCCTTTTGAAATAAAAGTGTTACATTTGCTTTGGATCATAAGCTTGAGATTTCACCATTGTCAAATGACTTTTGAAAGATGAGAGTAAGTGGAGAAGACATTGAGGTAGAATAAAAGCGTAAAACGTGAGGACTGGCATTATCTACACCAAGTGATTTAGACATATCTAGTGCTGAGAGTTCCATTAGAGTGACCAAAGTATTGAAAGATATGCTTTGAGGATTGTGTTAGTTCTTCAATCAAAACGGGGAAGATTGTCATTGGATGGCTCATGCTGAAAACTGATTGAAATTGATTGTTAAGTGAGTTGGTTACTGTAATTTTGTCAGAGCTAATGATCTCACTGGAACTGGCGATTCGCATAGATAAGATCTGATTTATTTCAGAGCGTTTATATTTATTTATGTATGAAAACAGACTTTTAGGGTTACGCTTATCATTGGCAAGAGCAATTTCGAAGGATTTCAGAGAAGAAAGACTTAACTTTTTAACAAACTTTCCAGTTTCTCTATTTTCACCAATCAGGGATGCAATTTTCCATTTTGAACTGATGTTACGAGCCCAGAGCAATATTTTGAGACGAATAAGAGATAATAGTTCTTTTGTCATCCATGATTGTTTTTTGGGGATGGTTTGTTCAGCATACGAGGGATGAATTGAAGACAACATTCATTATATTTGTTGAGCCAAAGTTGGTAACATTGTTATACGTTTAAGTCTTTAAAAATAGATGACCAGTCAACCTTATTGAATTCTTTGTTGATTTTTTTGTAGTCACCAAGCTTGTATATAAATTTAGAGCTGTTGAAATGTGATAACTTTAAGCTGGCAGCCAGTTTGTAATCCAGGTTATAGAGCAATGATAATGATCAGACAAACTGAGTGGAGGACCAATGTTGATTTCGCTAGCATGATATGGAGAGTCACATATGATGAGATCAAGAGTGTCATAGGGCCATTAGCAGGTTTGAAAGTAGGGACAGTGACGATTTGGTGAAGATGACAATCTTGAAAAATAGAGAGAAATGAGGAACTGAGATCAATTTTACTAAAAGGAAAAGACTGAATTGGAAGTCCAAGTAATCTCTAAAAAATTAAAGTCACCGGCAATGAGAAATGGGTTCCTCTCTACGATTGATGTTGACTGTTTTGGATGTGTCAATGCATTTGATTTTTTCGCTGCAGATGACAAATCAAAGGGGTTTGTCAAGTAAATCTTTTGTCAATAATTCTGCATTTTCTGTAGCAGGCTTTTTGTTTAAGATGTTGAATGTTTCTTGTTCGAGTGGTGTACGATCTGGATGAATGTAGACAGATTTTAATTTGTCTATTAAGGTAAGTTGCTTTGCATTAGATAAGAGATCATTACGGTGCTCATTCGAGTCAAACACAATGGTGATCAATTTATTTGGTTCAGCTGCTATTCTAGTTAAACTGGTGGTATTGTTACTTTTTTTTTGTGAAATGCGCAATAACTTTAAAAGCAACATTATAGTTAAGTTTTTTCGAGCATACTTTGAACTGAAACTAGACTCGGTTTATTGTCAGAGGATTTTAGAAGACAAGCAACTATAGCTCTTTTTAATTTCATCATTACAAATTTGGAATTTTCGTTCACTGCTGTAATAATTACATTATTAGCGTCTGAACCGATATATATATACATATAGGTATATATATATATATATATATATATATATATATATATATATATATATATATATATATATATATATATATATATTAATATATATATATATATATATATATATATATTAATATATATATATATATATATATATATATATATATATATATATATATATATATATATATATATATATATATATATATATATATATATATATATATATATATATATTTATATATATATATTTATTCAGGAGAAAAAACACAATAACCTTTTGTTTGATTCCGCGTTTACAAGTCCTTGTTTATTACCGTAACTTACATTAGTAAAAAAAAGGTTTACATCCTGATTTAATTTACTAGTATCAAGGGTGTTAACCTTCTTAACAGAAATATTTGCTTTTTAGTAGTAAAATGGCTTGAAATTGGTCAAGGAGTCTTTTTGATCTGAACATAGCATTGCGTATCTGATGCGGAATATTACCATCACCTCTTCTACAAGAGTTGGATTTTTGAAGAAGAAAAGAAAATTCAAAAAAAGGAACTTAATTGTCTTTAAACAAATGAGAATGGAAGCATCAATTATCAAAATAATAAATACTGTTTTGATGTTTGGTCAGATTTGTTTAAAAAGCGAATTAGCTACTTTTCAAGAAAAAATGTCATCTTCTGCTAAAGTTGCTAAAAGAAAAACAACTAGAAAAAGAGAATTAAAATAATTTATTCAAAAGTGGTCATACTGTGTCATTTAACTTTGAGGAGGTTAGTAACGTACTACTTAATGTTTTGACTATTTTAAAAGTGCCTCGCGATGATGTAAAAGTTAAAAGCAAACCTAAAAAGAAGAATATATCTCTTTCTACTCATATTTCTAATGGGATCACCAATCAATTAAAAGATGTATGTTTGCGTCCCCCGTTGTGGTGAATTCGATAGGATTATAAAAAATATGTTCAATTGCTTTGATAATGCAAGAGAATGAAAAGTAGTTCTTGTTTCACAAAAATTTATGTCACACCAGACCAAACCGTGAATAATAAGATGGCTCTAACTGAACTTTATGCTGAATGTAGAATGTGAATATGTAGAATTAGAAATAACGCTCTTCCAAACTCACTTAAAGGTTATCAAGTGAGGGAACTTAATTGGGAACTTAGAGATGGAAAAAAAGGTTTCTGGTCTGTGCAATCTGGCTCAGCTCTATGGATTTAAATGAAAAGAATGAAACACCAAATAAAAATGCTTATAGTCCTCTTAATCTATCGTCTAATTTTTATCTGAACTCAAATGACTTTATTTAATCCAACGTCTTTAGAAAATAAGTGGGATGATTTAAAAGCTAGAAATGCATCAATGCAATTACAGAAACGTGGTTCACTTCTACATCTTTAACAATTTTCTACATCTAGAAAATTACATTGAGTACCTTTGAAATAGGGCAATTCGTGAAGGTGGCGTGGCCATACATGTTAGAAAATGTATACTTTTATTTGAATGCGAGTTTAGTCATGAACAAATAGTTGAGCAAATATGGTATCCAATTTCAATTGGAAATGATTTTTTGTTATTTGGATGTATTTATCGTCATCCGTTTCTTATTCTGAAAATGAGTCTAATATACAAATTAATATTTCAATTAAATGTGTGAAAGCTCTGATTTATTGTGGGAAATCTCCAAGTGTTCAACTTGTTGGTGATTTTAATGATAGTGATATACGGTGGAGTGATTTGGGTGGCCAATTTAAAAGTGGAAAACAGTCTAGTCAACTTGTTTTAGTTACTATCAATGATTGTTTTCTATCACAGTTTTTACTGAACCAACTTTTATCATAATATAATTCGCTTTACCTAGTGCTCTCAGATGACACTGATGGTGTTTATAATGTAACAATCGGTCCTCAACTTGGATGTTCTCTGAAAAAATGTTTTTACAATTCGCTACTACGGAATTACAGACTTAAATATTAGACTAAAACTTCCAGACTACGCAAAGTAACTTATATCTATAGCAAAGGTGACTATAATGCAATGAATGAGGGCCTAAAAGCAATCGAATGGCCAAACTTTTTTTTGAAGAAAATCAGCTGACCTGGCCAAAGCTTTGAATTATTTAAAGACGCATACATTTTTATGATCAAACAGCACTTTCCTAAGTTTAATGTATCGTTTAGTTTGAAGAAAAGTGATTCAAAATGATTTTATTTTTCTATTAAAGCTGCATAAGAAAACTTTTGACTATTTATGAAGTTACGTTGTGCTTCTAGTAAATTTAAACACAGTGTTCAAGTCTTGTACTATAAACAAAATCGTCTGGTCAAAAATTTTGTGGTTGATACGGTATTAAAGTTTGAGAGTGAAAAACTCTTTCCTTGTAAGTCTTGCCCGCAAAATTCAACTCGTATGTAAAAATGCCAAAAGTCTTGTAAAAGTGACATTTGATCTCTCTTTGACAATAATAAAACACATAGCTAGATAATAGAACCCTATCTCAATATGTTAAGTAACCATTTTGTAGACAATGAAATTAGTCGTGACTAAAATAATAAATGCGTAGAATACTTACGCCACGGCATGGTCGCTAAAATAAAAATTTGAAATGTGGGTGCTAAATTTGGTCAATGAAGCCAATGCTAATGTGGTTTTTCATTACTTTTGTAATCATCGAAGTTACGTATGTAATGTGGTTTTTCATTACTTTTGTAATACATCGAAGTTTTTTCAATGGAGATGTACCGGACACTCGTAGCTTTCTTAACATAGAAGTAGTATAAATTGCAGCTATTATTGAGCTACAAGCTCAATGCAAAAATCATATTGATAGCAGTTTTTTGTTGAATAAACAACCATTTTATTTAAACATTTGTTTTTGACTTTTTGAGGGATTGTTATTAATTGCTTGATATAGCAAACTGTTTCACCTTTTTTTTTGCAGTCCACAATAATATATTTCTTGCTAAACAGGTCAGTTCCAACGTAAGTTAATTTTAATTGAAATACCACGGACTAGTTATTTCAAATTATGAATTTAATATTGTAAATCAATGTATTAGGAGTTCTTTTATTGAGCAATTACACCTCCCTGTTATCATTCTTAATAGCATAGATGAATTAGATTGAAAATTTATGACGAAACATCAACATCTAAACTGAAATACATAAATAAATAATACCATAAAAAATATTAGAATTTTTGCCTTTGAATACATTTAATAGATGGTCTCATACAACAATGTATTGAATGTATCCAAAGTTTTTTGCTCTTAGTAAGAACATCGTCATTATAGTTCCGGAACATATATGGAAAAATTGTCTAACTTTGTACATCTTTTTTTATTAGCCATTGCAACCAACTATTTGATTTTCTATAATTTTGTAAATACATAAGTAGTTCCTTCTTTTTAGAGAAGTAGGGGAGATAGCCTAAACAAAAAGTCACTAAACGAAATGTCAATTTAAAGGAGTTGCTGTTGTTTTTAGTTCTTATTTGTTAATTTTTATTAAAAAAATAAAATATTTTAAAATTCTAACGTTTTAGAGATTTTTTTCATCAAAAGTAATTTTTTCTAAATAAATACACATTAATTTTCAATTGAATTTTAAAAATAGATTTTGGTAAATTAAAGTTTTCAATTAAAGTTTAGTCAGAATATGTTATAATTCAGAACAGAAAATAAAAATTTAATTATCTAGCTTTTTAATTATGGTTTACCAAACCGCGCGCCAAATTACTCAAACAAACAGGTGTTTTGTACTGAAAAAACCAGTTATTTAATTACCTAACTTATTATTTCACCACAACGAAATGTGCATTTTATATTAGTATACGTTACAAACGTGTTATTTTAAAATTGAATTTTGCAATAACGCTATAATTATAAATTTATTAATTTCGATTTTTGTTGGAATGCACTCTTACGCAATTGTAGTTGTGAAATGTCACGCACTAAAAAGTATATATAAAGCTTTAAATGTGCGATTTCATTAGTCACACAGTGGTGGAACAAAAGTTCTAGTTTTTGCCTCATCAGATCTGTAATGGTGACGAAACGGAGATAAAAACATTTTAAGTGTCCTAACACAAACGTGCTAAAATGGTTGAACACAAAGTATCTGCCAGTGTAACTTATTCTTTATAGTTATTCTTTTATAAACATTCTGTAAATACATTTCAAGAACACTTCATCATTGACATTTTGAGGTACTTTTTAACAAGTAGCTTATGTTGGTTTCAACCCGACAAGTGAAAAGATTATTTTTTTTTTCAATATCAGGTATAGTGTCTTGCATTTATTTATTTTCTGTGTTTTTAAACAGCATTAATATAAGGTATTGAATTATTTTCATTATCCTATTTATATTTTTAATCAAAAAGATCACAAAGTTAGACAATTTAGTTTTTTTTGTGAAGGGTATATAATGTTTATCGATACTTTTAAGGTTACAAAATTGGATTTTTTCATCCAATTCTTATCCACATTTACACCAGCAACAATGTTTAACAAGATCAGTTCCCTGCAAATTTTAACTCAAAATTGTTTCCTAGAGCTAGAACAATAAAGGCAACTAACAGCGGAAAGAGGAAAATTGCCGCCGGTATTTTAACATATACTTTAGAAAATCTCTAGGTGTTAGACGAAAGCAAATCCAAGAAGCAGAAAATGAAAGATACCTGTTTTCGAAACGAAATTTCCTGGCGGCAAATAAAGAACTAGACAATAACAATGCCGCGAACTTGTTTTACCTTTTAGCTTTTTTTTATCGTTTATTGAATGTTTTTTGAGTAACAAATGAGCTTTTAATTTCTTTAAAAATATTTTCAAAATCGTTTTGGATCTTAAACTTATCATTTTTTTACCTGTTTTATAAAGAGTTGGTTCTTCAAATAATCTACTGTACCAATAACCAGTGATTAATTCAATATTTTTACGGTGTGAACTTGTTCGATATATATTTGGTTATTTCAGTAGTTATTGTTGTA